>NC_037590.1:44769317-45036817 GCF_003073045.1 Pomacea canaliculata | reverse complement strand
TGTCGCGTGTTGTGTTTATGATGGCACAGATGGATCCGAAGTGGAAGCACCCTTTCACGTGGGTCGTAGCGGGGCCTACCGGCAGCGGAAAAACGTGTTTTGTGGTTCGCTTTTTAAATCATGTGAAAGATATGATGACTCCTCCCCCTGATGAGGTGGTGTGGTGTTACGGCGAATGGCAAGAGGGATATCAACGCTTAGAGGGAGTGACGTTTGTAGAAGGGTTACCTAACGTAAACGATTGGCGAGGTGATAAGCACCGATTGATCATCATCGATGACTTGATGACTGAAACAGATCAACGTGTGACTAAGCTATTTACCAAAGGTTCTCGTCATCGCAACTTGAGCATCATGTATATCGTGCAAAACTTGTTTGGAAAGAACAAAGAGCAGAGGACCATCAGTTTAAACAGTCATTATTTGGTCGTCTTTAAAAATCCCAGGGACGCTTCTGAGATCACCCACCTCGCCAAACAAATGTACCCTGGAAAACTTAAATCTGTTCAGGAGAGTTTTAAGGACGCGACATCGGCGTCTCATGGTTATTTGCTGTTTGATCTGCGACAGGAAACACCGGATCATCTACGCTTAAGAACAAACATTTTTCCACCGGACCATCAAGTGGTGTACGTTCAAAAGTTAAAAAAAAAAAAGCACCATGTCGGCACTCATCGAGCGAAATATGTCGATGCTCAAGCTGTTGTGCGGTGCGAAATCAAAGGTCATCAAAGAAGTGCTGAAAGGAGCCTCCCCCGACTTGCTCAAGGCCATCAGCGAGTGTTCTCTTAACGTTTTAAAAGGGCATGTTCATCTCACTCCGGCTCAGAAAAAGCGACTGTGCAAGTACAAAGAGGACTTGCGGCTCCTGGCACGTAGGAATACTTCTGTGAAACGCCGAAGACAGATTCTTCAAAAAGGAGGTTTTCTTTCTTTTCTTTTGAAACCCATTTTGGCCGCCTTGGGAGGACTGGTGGGATCGTTTACCTCTAACGAGTAATCATGGAACACACCAAAAAACTGATTTTGATGGATCCCCGAATGATACCACCACCACCACCTGTTTCGGACGCCATGGGTCAAAGTTTGACAGACATGGATGCACAGATGCGCGATATTTTGGAGCGAACGGATCTCAGTTTACACGACAAAGCAAATCTCTATCAGCAAACGTTGTGGCGGTTTTTGAGCAGGTTTGGACAGTACAGAAACAGACCCTTAGGGATAGTTGATGTGAGACGGCAAGAACCAACGACACCATCACCACCACCATCACCACTACCACCACCACCATCACCACACCACCATCACCACCACTACCACCACCACCACCGGTTGTGCAAGAAGATCCCGTAGAGGCAGAGGTCTTGGGAAGCGTCCCAAAATCGATGAAGAAAAAGGCCGAGCGACTGTTGCAGCACTTTAAACGAAACCCAGAGCTCACTTGGAACGATCGGGGTGAAATTTTGTATGAAGGACAGGCCGTCAAAAACTCCAACCTCGTAGATTTAGTGAATGATGTTCTCAGAAAACAAAAACGTGCTAGAAGCCCGCGAGGCTGGGAAACTTTTGCCAAAGCTCTGCGTCGAATGAATGTTTCTCAAGATTTGGTCGGCCATCCTGACCGGTGGAAGTTTATTACCGAAAAAGAGGAACCGGTGAAACATGTAGAACATCCCACCTGGGAAACGTTGTAAGCGATGGGTAAACTGGCACAACACTATTACACACCACGGCAACCGGATGCTTTTGGAGGTGTTGCGGGCTTGGCGCGCGTCACCAAATTAAAACCAACGGTCGTCAAAGAATGGCTGAGTCATCAAGACACGTACACGTTGCACAAACCCATTCGTCGCTCTTTTGTACGCCGGTGTATCATCGTAGGTGGAATCGATCACCAATGGCAAGCAGATTTGATCGACGTGCAAAGACTAAAGCAACACAACGATGGCTATGCCTATCTTTTGACGTGCATCGACGTTTTTAGCAAGTTTGCCTGGGTGGAACCGCTCAAAAACAAGACAGGGCCTACGATGGTGGATGCTTTTCGACGCATTTTTTCTACCGGTCGCAAACCCAGAAAGCTGCAAACAGACAAAGGAACCGAGTTTTTAAATCGAACGTTTCAAAAATTTTTAAAAGAAGCTCCCGTTGACTTTTTGGTGACGGAAAACGAAGACATCAAAGCTGCCGTTGTGGAGCGCTTTAATCGAAGTTTGAAATAAAAGATATGGCGATATTTTACCCGAAAAAACACTCTCAGATACAAGGACGTTTTAACGCCGTTTGTACAGGCCTACAATCGCTCCTATCATCGGAGCATCAAAAGAGCACCTGTAGAAGTCGATGCCGATAACCAGGAAGACGTGTGGCAGACGTTGTACGGTGACCAGCAGCAGCAGCAGCAGCGTGTGACAAAAACGATGACACCAGGAGACCGCGTACGAATCAGCAAGGCGAGGTCAAATTTTAAAAAAGGTTACCTCCCGGCATGGACAGAGGAACTCTTTACCATCAGTCGCATCTATGATTCCGAACCCACCACCTATGTCTTGAAACATGACCACGGGGACGAACTGCGCGGAACGTTTTACAGCCAAGAACTACAAAAGGTCGGTGCAAAAGACACGTATCGAATCGAAGAGGTTTTAAAGCAGCGTGTGGGGGCAGGCGGAAGAAAGGAGTATTTAGTCAAATGGTACGGTTACGATGCCTCATTTAATTCTTGGATTCCGCAGTCGTCGCTTACCCGGTACTGATGGAAGGCACAACATCACCACCACCACCACCACCACTGACTGGCTTGTGGCGCATCATGGGACGTCGAATTCCTCGAAGTGAAATTGTATTTTTTTTTTTGCCAAATGATCCTTATTTATGTCGTGGTCGGCGTCTCGCTCTTTAATCTGACACGTGGACACGGAGCGGACAATTTTTGGGTGGCATTGCTTGGTAGCTGTCTCGGATACGTGCTTCCCAACCCTGCTATCGACCCTCCTCCTCCTCCCCCTCCTGCTGCTGCCCACCACTAAAACATGTTTTATCTCACCCTACCCAGCAACAGCTCGATGGAATATTATCCAGACAACTCTGCTAGTCACTATTTTACTACACTTCCTCAGACCATCGACTTGGAGCGAGAATTTGAGGTAGGACTATCAGAAATTCAACTTACCAATTCGTATCTCAACGTGGCCAAGGGAGATTTTTGGATCGAATTTACTACTCACCTGCCTTCTGAAAATGAAGTAAGAGCCAGATTAAGGTCACCAGAGAAAAAACGAGTCGAAATTCCTGGTGGACTGTACGATTCGAGCGAGTATTTTGTGCGGTTTCTCAACACTGTTTGTCAGAAAAGCTTTCATCGTGCTTTGGACCCTTCGAGCAAAGAAAAACGCCTGTGGATCGAGTACGAACGTGCCTCCAAGAGCACGCACATCAAGCTGTACGAGGAAAATACGCCGATTTGCTGAGTCCGGCCTACAGCGAGTGTTGGGATTTTCAACAAACATGTTTTTAGGAAAAGGAGACTATTATTCGACCACAAATGTGGATCTCAACGAAAATTTTAAGGCCAGGCACCGGTCGAAAAATTGTCAAAAATTTTTCATTTTGGCCATTTTGAGATTATTTCATACTGTCAAAGTTCATATTTTGTTCTATTCACTCGCCAAGTGGTTTTTCATAGAATAATCTAGAAATATGTCTATTTTGTCAATGAAAACATCTACTTCTATCCTATTTACTTTTCCCGAGCGCAGAATTAGCGAGAATAGAGAATGTTTGAGACATAGCAACACACCTCGCCACGTGGGCAACTGTGTCACATCGTATATCGGTCGAAAGGTCATGACGTGAATTTTCAAACAAAGGCTGAGTCAGAACCCTTAGAAGGCCCCAAGCTATGATACAAGCTCTTTTCTAGACGACACAAAGGGTCGGAAACTTCCTTATATGGACGCATGCGTAACATACTTTGCATATAGCCAATCAGAATTCACTAATGCCGACCTAGACGGGGTCATAGGTCACACGAACACGCTTCGGCTGTGCTCGGGTATCCCGCAATGCATCTGTCATGGCCTCCGGATGTATAAACAAATGGCGACAGCAACTGAAAGCTAGTTCAGTGATATTTTCTTTTCTAAGACATTAACGTTGATATTAAATGTTCATTGTGCCTGTCAGACGCTCATTTCTTCTCACAATACCACGTGCGAAAAAATAAAAACCACGTGGACATTCTTAGACCGTCGTAGCAGCTAAAAAAAGTAACTTAGTGAACTGAATTCGGCTGTCGAAATCACCCTCAGTCATGTGGTAAGCGAGCTGAAAATAAAGCGAAGTTTTAATTTCTGCTGCAAATCTCGGTAGTAATCAGGACTAGATGCGAACATTTACACATTTGAGTCAACTTGCAATGCTACTTATATTTATGTACTTTGTCTGGAATGTAAGGAAACAGAGCTTACATCATTTGCACAGAAAACAAAGGTTGGGTGGGGGCTGGATTGTCTTACTCCAACCAAATGTAACAAACAGAATGTGAAGACAATTATGTGTAACATTCCTAACAAACAGAATGAAAACTGCTATCTAGTCAAGTTTGTAGCCATTCAGTGTCTAGAGAGCACATCATTGTCAGCCCCCTAAAAGGCCAGACAGCTATAGTGCTTTTCCCAGAAATCTTTGACAGAAAATAAGATACCCCCTAGCCACAAAAATCAAACATCTTTAATCCATGTGACTACAGAGGTAATTCATAAAATAATCCTAGCATACAGAGGAACAGAACATGAGCAGCTGCTTAAATTCTGGTGCACTCAGTGATGTATCTCTAGATTTCATGAATAGGTTATTCTTATTCCTATTTGCCCCCACTGGAGCATAGGGCTGCAAGAATTGGTTATACTCCCCTATAAGCTTTTGAAATAATTTCTTTAATTGATGTTCATCCCATCACCCTGCAAGTGAAGGCTAAGAAAGATGAGAGTGTTTCCTACTAATGCTGCTACTTCAGTAGATGCTCGCAAAAATTGGAAGCAATATGTGACATCATCACTAAATGCTAGATAGCAAAAGACCAAAGATGGCAAAAACCATGAAGCTAGTGGACACTGAACTTCTATATAACTAACTAAACCTATAACTGTGTTGCTCAATGTTTGCAAACACCATTGTTTTTATTACTGTGTACTTCTCTGAAGCCTGGTCAGCAGTTGGGTACACAACACAACCATGTTGACTTTTCTAAAAGTGAATAAAATAACTAATTTTATTAGTAATGTTAAAGTTATATGTAGTAACACATTGAAAGATGGTTATATTTTTCATTCAGCAGGTAAATTACATGAAAGGCTTAGATAAAACAAAGCTACTAAGCTTGATATTTCTGCTCGCGCTTTTTCCGTTCATTGTTTTTGTTACAGTTTGTTTACTTAAAATCCCTATAACTTTATATTGACATGTGATACAGGCCTAAAATTTGAATAAAGTTTTCTTCATACATATGTAAATATTTCAGTGAGAGCTTTTTTAAAAAATATTTAGTGGTTTAGTAGTTACTAAGCTTTCACTTTGTTTTCCTTCGCCTTTTCAGTTTCTTGTTTTAGTAAGCTTGTTTAGTTCAAAAGCTTATAACTTTATATTGACATGTGATACAGGCCTAAAATTGGGTTGAAGTTTTCTTTATTCATATTTAAACAATTCTATGTGAACTTTTAAAAAAATATTGAGTAGTTTAGAAGTTACTAAGCTTTCAGTTTTTCTTTCCGCGATTTCTCAGTTTCTTGTTTTGGTTAGAGACTGTTTACTTCAAAAGGATAAAACTTTTTATTGGTGAGAGATATACACCTGTAATTTGGTTGAGATTTTCTTCATACAAATTTAAACATTTCTATGTCATCTACTGCGATCTGGTCAATCCACGCGCCGTGGGTGACGTCATGGCCCCGCTTCTCCGCATAGTGCCCATGACCGACAAGACGCAAGACGTCGTGCATTATATCTTTGAAAAACCTCACTACATCCCACTCAGCCGGTCAAATTTTAATTCGGTGGAAATCCTTTTAACGACAGACACGGGTAAAGAGTTTTCATTTAGCAGCGCAAGTACCATCGTGACGCTTCATTTTCGTCGCAGGACCCACTTCTAGGAGGAAAAAAATGGTACGTTACACACCGTATCATAGCAATCCTAACATCTACGAGGACTACTACTGCTCTCAGGTCGGACATGGCTTGTTCGTGTTTGCCGGTGGGCGTCACATGCGAGGAAGAGGACTCGGGAGTCTGTTGAGCAGCGTCGGACGCATGATTCTTCCGCTTGTCAAAAGAGGTGGAAAGGCTTTGTTAAAAGAAGGTCTACACACCGGCGTTCAGGTTACTCAGGACATGATGTCTGGTCAAAATTTTAAGACGGCGATACAAGAAAGAGGGAAAGAAGCAGGCAAGCGTCTGTTTAACCAAGCCGTCAGTGCAATCTCAGGATGTGGTGCACCCCCTGGCGAACCTGCCCGAAAACGTATAAAACCAACATTTCACCGACGACGTGTTCAAAAGAAGAAAAAGAAGACGACGACGAGCAGTAGGGCAGACATCTTTGGTTAACATGGCTCTCATCCACCCTAAATCTTGCGAGAGCGTACATTCCGGACTAGACTTGTTTTCCGTCCCTCCTACGCAAACGGCTGTCGAGGAAGGTTCTTTTGTAGAGTATTACCCGCTAAGTGCCATCTCGACAGGGGCTCCCATCGAATTTTGTATCAATGGCGCCACAGAAGACTACTTGGACCTCAGCAACACCTTTTTGCACGTCAGAGCCAAAGTCACCGAGGCTGATGGGTCAGATTTGGCCGACGGTAAAGACGTCGCTCCCATCAACTACTGGTTGCACAGTCTGTTTTCTCAAGTCGACATTAGTTTAAACGACACTCTAATCACATCTAGCGACAACACGTACCCGTACAGAGCTTACCTGGAGGCGACGCTAAACTTTGGTTCTGAGGCCAAGAAAGGACATATGACGGCTGCCCTTTACTACAGAGATTCAGCCAACCACCTAGATGATACGCAGGAGACGCAAATGCTGGCCTCAAGATTCGGCGAGACATGAGTGCTAAAAGCAAGGAAATAGACATGATGGGTCGTCTCCACGCAGACATTATGCATCAGGAACGCTACATGCTACCAGGGGTGGACGTCAAGATCAGACTGATCCCGTCTAAAGCTGCTTTTAACTTGATAGCTCACGACGAAGACGGAGGATATCGCAGCACCATCACACACGCTTCTCTGTTTGTCCGCAAGGCCAAACTCAACCCTGCAGTGTCGCTCGCACACGAAAAGCGTTAGAAAAGGAACGGCCAAGTACCCCATGAAAGGGTGGTGCAAAAGACTTTTTCTATTCCAGGAGGACAACTGTCACACGTTCAAGACAACCTGTTTCTCAGTCAATCTCCCACGCGCATCATCATCGGTCTAGTGGATACCGCCGCCTTTAACGGAAAATTGAAGGCAAACCCGTTCAACTTTAAAACACACAACCTGTCCTTTCTTTGTCTGTACATGGATGGACGTCAAATGCCTGCCAAACCGCTGATGCCCGACTTTGAAAATCAACACCACGTCAGAGCTTATCATGGGTTGATGACGGCTACCGGTCATACAGGACGAGATTCGGGCAATTACATCGGTTACAGGTATGTTTGTGTGTGTGTGTGTGTGTGTGTGTGTGTGTGTGTGTGTGTGTGTGTGTGTGTGTGTGTGTGTGTGTGTGTGTGTGTGTGTGTGTGTGACTGTGCGTGTGTGTGAGTGCGCGCTACACGTTTTGCCTTTATGTTTCAGGGACTTTGCGCTGGGCTACACCCTCTACGCGTTTGACTTGACTCCCAGTTTGGTGGACGGAGACCAGTTTGAGCTGGTCAAGAGCGGTGCGCTGCGACTGGAGCTAAAATTTAGCGACACCTTACCCAACCCTGTTCATGTGATTGTCTTTGGTGAACTCGACAGCATGATTGAAATTGACCGCAGTCGTCAGGTGCTGACAGATTTTTCAGCATGAACACGCGTGAGATTGCAGCCATCTTAGGCTCGGACATTCATGCTAGACGAGTGTTTAAAGGCGTATACCCTAGAAACAAATTGCCAACTCACCTTCTCCTCGCCGTCCAAGTGCCTTCATCATCAACACCGACACAGCCTCTAAAAGGGGAGAACACTGGGTAGCCGTGTGGTTTGACGGACTTGGTAAAGCCGAGTACTTTGACAGTTTTGGTCTTCCTCCACGTCATCGTGACATCAACCACTTTATCCAAACTCACAGCATTCGAAGTCGTTACAACGATCGTCTGATACAAGACTTGACGAGTTCAGCCTGCGGACTGTATGTGCTATATTTTGTGATGATGAAAAGTCGCGGTGCAAGTCTCCACAGGCTCTTGGCTCCGTTTCACGCCATCAACCTCCGGACCAATGATCGCCTCGTTTACAGAATGGTTCGACACCAACGTCACCGACCAACCCTCTCCAAGCCTCTATAAAAATAAAACACCAGTCTCTCTCTTGCACGTCTCAGCTACACCACAAATCCGCCATGGCTCCTGTTGACCAGAATGCTTCTTCAACGATGTATCCGCTCGGCAAAGATGTTTTTGCTTCTGTGCGAACGTGGAAAGGCATCGTCAAAATTCACGTTTGACACTACACGGCTCCCATCAACGGCAAAGAGGGACGACGTTTGCCCACCGAAAAGGAGTGGCAATGGACTCACAACAGTTTCAAAATTTGTTGAGGGTCCACAAAAAGCTGGCCACCGACTATCGCAGGCAGACAGAAAATCTTCCCGATACGAAACGACCCAAGAAGCTTCGTATCGATAACGACGACGACGAAGAAGAAAAAGACGATGATGTGTTTTTTCCAGATAACCCAACAGTGTAAAAACTTTTGTGTGTGTGCGCCAAAAGATTCTCTTCCTCCGCAACCTTGTTCGGGGTAAAGAAGCCTCCCAGCGACGACACAGTGTGAACTTTGTGTGTGTGAACCGATCGACAAAAACAGAGAGACGTGAAAACAAAAAACAGTAAGCTACTCCAAAAACTTTTTTGCCGCGTGTACAAACATACTACAAAATGTTTCTTCTTCTTCTTCTTCTTCAGACTGTTTGTTAAATAAAACGATGTCTTAAAATGTTACCACGGTTTTAGTGTGTTTGTGTGTGTGTGATGGATAAAGGTTGGTTTGGTGAGAGAGAGGAGTGCCATCCAACCACAGCGGTCGTTCACCTCTTAATTTTGGCTAATGATGCTGCAGACCGCTGTAGGTACCCAGATGACAAGTTTATCGCCGCCACTACTGTGATGAGCTGTAAGATTAATGTTGGCTAATGATGCTGGCAGACCTCTGTATGATTTCTCGCTAGCTCTGTGCTTCAGACCCGTCAATCCCAACGCACGTGAAGCTGCCTTTTGGCGAACTACCAATCACCTCGCCTTTAGCATCTTTTTAGTCCCTTAGACTCCCTCGAGCTATTCATTCGAGCAGCAAAACACGTACATTGAACACGTCGTCCTCTCTCTCTCTCACACCAACCATGGAAATCGTAAGTTGACGACTGTTTATTTTTAAATATATATATATATTTTTTTTAAAACCGAGTATGCATCACGGATTTTTTTTTTTTTTTTTTTCAGAAATGTCCTTTGTGCGGTTTACAATTTACGGCGGTCAAGAACCTAAATCGGCATATGAAAGCCATACACGAAAAGATAAAAGGTTTTCCATGTTCTTTGTGTTTTCGAACCTTTTCGCGCAAAGAGCATCTTGGCCGCCATGTTGAAAAGGTTCATCTCCGTCAGCCTTCGACTGCTTTGATGGCTCCTCCTCCTCCTCCTCCTCCTCAGCCTAAAAAGCAAAAAACCCAGGCGCAGGGTCGGTTAGAAGAAGATAAGCTTTTATCACAGTTACCCCCTGATGTTGAAGTGTATCGCAAAAACTGGAGCGCAGTCAAAACGCACAAACGGTACGGGAAACATCAGTCGGTGTTTACGTTCTTTTGGACTCCCAATGCCACTCCTTTATGGAGACAACGTCTCGTGGATCTTTTTGATTCTCAAAAGAAGCGTTTTAAAATTAATTTTTCCCACTCCTTTTTGTTAAAAAATAAAACTTCTAATGAGTTGTCATTTTTTCATGCCTCTGCCAACAACCACAGAGCGCTAGAAAGACCCCGTCTTATTTCCAATAAACAAGATTTTTTGGACTTTATACATCAAGTTCAAGACCACGACGCGTTGGAGCACGCCCAAAACGAACGTCCCGACAGTAAGGTGGCGGTGGAGGCCATCATGTCCACCTCCTTTTATGTCAACCCCATCGACGACTTTCCTATCGGTTGTTGTACAGAGGATGCTTTACCCGAATACATACAAAATAACGCAAGCCTGCATACACTTCAAACAGACGAACACCACGGGCAGGCGTACCGTGACAATCTTTGTTTTTTTAGAGCCCTCGCATTACACCGTGGCGCCAACGTACATTCGTTACAGACCCCTGCGCGAAAACTGTTTAACCAATGGTCCGCGTCTGCTTCTTTTTCTGACTTTCCAGGAGTGACCCTGCTAGATCTGCCGAGTTTAGAAGATAAATTTAAAGTAAATATCGATGTTTTTCAGTTTGATGAAAGTCAGTCTCCTCCCGTTCTCGTCCCCCTCCAGCGGAGCGCGTACAAGTATACAGACGTTCTCCGTCTTTTACATTACAAGCAACATTTCATGCACATCATCGACATCGACAAGCTCACACACGCGTTTCAATGTCCCAAGTGCGGAAAACTTTGGAAAAAAAATTGGATGATGGAGCGACACGAAAAGACATGTCAGGGGGATAAGGTAAAAGAGACGTATCAAGGCGGTGTCTATCAGGGTACACCCTCCGTCCTGGAAAGTTTACAATCGCACGGGTTTTCGGTCGACGCGTCGTTTGTTTTTCCGTATAGGGCCACCTTTGATTTCGAAGTTTATTTTGATCGCTCTAGTCTTCCCCAACCCCACAGCAACAACACGCGGTACACAGCACAACACGTTCCCCTGTCGGTGTCGGTAGCCAGTAACGTTCCGGATTTTGAGTCGCCGGTTTGTTTCGTCAGCGACGGCGACTCTCAACACTTGATCGATCGTATGGTCGATCATCTAGAAAAAATCTCGGACCGGTCTTATCTTTTATTATGCGAGCGGTTTAGTGACGTGCTTACAGAACTAGATGCTGTCGAACAACAACAAAACAACTCCCCTGACAGTATTCAAATTCCTACCGCCGCCCTCAAAGCCCGATTCGACGACTACTTGCGTCAACTACCGGTCATAGGGTTTAACTCGGGGAAATATGACATCAACGTCATCAAACCCTACCTCGTTCGCCGGTTTGTCCTTTGCGAAAAAGAAGCAGACGATGACGATGTTGACGAGACAAAAAACCCATTTAAGTTTGTGGTGAAGCGTCACAACGCATTTTTGTGCATTTGCACCCAAAAGCTTAAATTTCTAGACGTCGTCAATTTTCTCGCGCCGGGATTTAGTTACGCAAAGTACTTGGCTGCCTACAACGTCACAGAGCAAAAAGGTTTCTTCCCCTACGAATACGTCACCTCTCTCGACACACTACAAGAACAGCAACTCCCTCCCCACGCTGCGTTTTATTCGACCCTCAAACAGAGCAACATCACAGACGAGCAATACGCCTACTGTCAACAGGTCTGGGAGACTCGCAACATGACGTCGATGCGAGATTTTCTGATGTGGTACAACAACCTCGACGTTGTGCCTTTTCTGCAAGCGCTCGACAACCAGAACGTTCTACGCTACTCTCGGTGTAGACATGGTGAAAGACGCTATTTCGGCTTCCGGCATCACATTGCGCTATCTCTTCAAAACTCTGTCTTCCGACGTCTACTTTTCGCTGTTTCACAACAAAACCAAAGACATCCACTCGCTGCTTCGCGACAACATCACAGGGGGTCCCTCCGTCATTTTTCACCGCCATCACGAAAAATCTCAGACATGCATACGCAACAACCTCAGCAAACCCGTACAAAGCATAGAGGGCTTCGATGCCAACGCCTTGTATCTCTGGGCCTTATGCCAAAACATGCCAACGGAACACCCCATCATCCGGAAAAAAGACAATAATTTCAAGGGTGAAAAAAGAGACGTGTACGGACAAAAGTGTCGCGAGTGGTTGGAGTGGGTTATGTTTTGTAAAAACATTCACATTCGGCATAAATTCAATTCCAAAGAAAAACAGTTAGGGAAAAGGCGAATTCGCGTCGACGGGTGGCATTCGGAAACGCAGACCGTCTATCAGTTTCACGACTGTCTTTTTCACGGACACGAAAACTGCTCCCTCACGCGCGGTCGCGTCATCAACCCGTTTAACAAAAAGCCACTCGTCGAGTTGCGGGAAAAAACGCGCGAGATCACCGCGTACTTACAAAACGTCGTCGGTGTTGCTGTGCAGGAAATGTGGAAGTGCGATTGGGAAAGACAAAAAAAGACCAACCCCCAAATCTCCACCGTTATACGCTGCAAAAAGCTCCCCTCCTACAGTTCCAAACGATATCCCACCGAAAATGACATTTTAGCCGCCGTGAAAGACGGAACGCTGTTTGGCCTGGTGCAGTGCGATCTTCACGTCCCCGAGGCGTTGCGTGAGCGGTTTAGCGAGATGACGCCCATCTTCAAAAACATTCACGTCACGCGCTCCGACATTGGTCCTTTCATGCGAGCGTACGCGGAAAAATATAAACTGTTGACCGGATCCACAAAAACGCTCATCGGCAGCTATGTCGGCAACAAAGATTTACTAGCGATCCCTTTGTTGAAATGGTATCTTGAAAATGGGCTCATAGTCACTGCCGTGTACCTGGTGATAGAATACCAACCCAAACCTTGCTTTAAGGCTTTTGGCGACATGGTCACCAGCGCGCGACGCCAAGGAGACAGCGATCCATCCAAAAACATTTTAAGCGAAACGTTCAAACTGTTAGGCAACAGTGCTTACGGCAAGACGCTCACCAACATCGCCAGGCACTGCGACATTTACTACGTCGGTGACTCTGACTGTGAAAAACTGATAAACGACAGTCGCTTTCAAAAGCTGACGGAACTGACGGAAGACTTGTACGAGGTAGAGATGGCCAAAAAGAACATCAACTGGGGCCTCCCCTTGCAAATTGGCTATTTCGTCTACCAGTACGCCAAGCTGAGAATGCTTCAGTTTTACTACGACTGCGTGGACAAGTTCGTAGACCGCAGCAACTTTCAGCTGTGCGAGATGGACACGGACTCGCTCTACATGGCTTTGGCTGCACCTCGCTTCGAAGATGCCGTCCGTCCCGAGTTGCAACAACAGTTTTTTCAAGAATACACGCAATGGTTCCCGGGACAAGCATGCGACCAACATCACCAAGACTTTGTGCACAGCAAAACAAACCACAAACCCTGGGACCCCTCTGCCTGTCCTGCCTGTCTCCAACGCGCTCGCGACGACAAACGCACACCGGGCTTGTTTAAAACAGAGTACACAGGCGATGGCATCGTAGCTCTCTGCAGCAAAACTTACATTTGTTTCGGTGACACGCAAAAAGTCAGCACCAAGGGGCTAAACAAACACCAAAATCAACTTGACCACAACCATTTCAAACAGGTTTTACAGACACAGCAAGCCAGCGGTGGATGCAACACCAGTTTCAAAACAGATGGTAAATGCATGTTTACCTATCAACAACACCGCAACTCTTTGTCCTATCTGTACATCAAGCGAAAGGTCCTTGACGATGGGGTGACTACCGTACCGTTGGATATTTGAGACTGCTGCTCCCTTTTAGACTGTGATATCTTCAAAGCTGTGATAAAAGTTTTTTTCTTGTTCTTTATGCGTCAAACACATTTTTGCCAGTCAAACAGAGCCCTGCCTCCTCGTGGCGACTGGTGGACAAAGTTTATATTTTTGTAAACTTTGACGAAATGGGCTCTTTCAATGCAGACATTTTCCACACAAAGGGTGGGGTAAGGGTGCCATCATAAACACAGCACGCGACACTTTATCGACCCGCACATTGTTTCTGCTTTTAAATACCTGGGCACCATCTTCGATAGGCGACTTTGCTGGGATGTCAACACTCAATCTGTCGTGAAGAAGGCTCAACAACGCCTCTTCCTTCTCCGGAAGCTGAGGTCTTTCTCTGTCTCCCCCCAATTTCTTCAGCTTTTCTACAGATCACATATTGAGAGCGTGCTGTCCTTCTCGTTCATCTGTTTCTATAATAGTTTATCGGTGAAGGACAAGATCAGCCTACATCGTGTGGTATCCACCTGCTCCAAAGTCGTTGGATCCACCCAGAGTTCTCTTCAGGATCTGTATAACAGGAGGACTCTACTGAAAGTGTCTGCCATCCTTCGTGATGACAGGCATGCTCTGTCGGGTGAACTTGTCCAGCTCCCATCAGGTCGCCGATATAGTATGCCTGCATGCAGGACAAACCGACTGCGGCTGTCTTTTGTTGCTTCAGCCGTCAGACTTTTGAATGGATTATGAATGTGATGTGCATGCGATCATGTATGACTTTAATCGAGCTGGTATGACTGACTGCAACACGACTGCCTGTGGGTTGATATATATAATCGAGCTGCAACTGAATTGCCCTCTAGGGATTAATAAAGTATTATCTTATCTTATCTTACCGTCCCTCCCCGCTCACCCAGGGGCAAGTCACTCGTGGTAAGGGGGAGGAAGGTGACAAGATGGCCGCGCCCATGAGACTTCCGACAAGATGGCTGCCGCGGATATGACATCATCAAGATGGCCGCCCCCATGCGACTTCCGGCAAGATGGCCGACAAGATGGCCGCCACGGATATGACATCATCAAGATGGCCGCCCCCATGCGACTTCCGGCAAGATGGCCGACAAGATGGCCGCCACGGATATGACATCATCAAGATGGCCGCCCCCATGCGACTTCCGGCAAGATGGCGGCGGTGACGTCACGGCTCCCCTTCCGGCTCCCCAAATGGGGGATGGATGCAACATGCCTATACTACTTACGTGGAGCAAACTCATTTCCGTAATCTATTCCAGCAAACTTATAGGAAAGGCCGTGGTACAAATTTTGTAGTTAGTTCTGGGTCTTTAGTGCTTTTTCCACAGATCCACCGGACTAGTAAACTAACACTAAACCAAAGAGCTCGCGACTAGTTTAATAACTATCCCGTGACGTGTTGGATGACTGGGACGTTACCAAACGTACTGTAGCAATCACAATAAAAGGTAGTGACATATCTGTGGCTAAGCAACTTCTAGGATAACTTAGACTTTAGGATTCACACATGTCTGTGTTGCATAAATGAATATATGGCACAAACTTTACTCAGTAGGGGAACATAGTCACACAGAGACCCACACCGCCATTACACTACTTTGCCACAGTCTGCATTTGACACATCTTTATGCATACACTCACGCACACACATGCACGCATACACTCATACTCAAGGACCCGCATATCTCTCACTCCCCTGACCTTTTCACACGCCAGTTACGACTGTTATGTGTTGATGTTGTGAAGACAGTGTAAACACAAACACCAGACATCAGACAGGTGCATGCCCACCACTACAGAGCTCACATCTAGATGTTTCTATTGTGTTTTGAGTTGTCCGCTGTGTGCTGACAGTTAGTAAGAGAAGGCAACTACCGCTTGTCCGTTGACAGTCGAGTTTAGGTGCGTGAATAGCCTGGCCAGGCTACACAATGCTATCTAGTGATACAGGAAACTAAACAATATATCATTTCTACAGTCGTTACAACTCAATAATTGACTTCAGTAACCAAATCTAACCACGGAAAGTCTGACCGTGTATGAGATCTAAACCGTTAGATTAACACCTCATGATCAGTCAACATCAACATCATCATTACTATTAAAAAGAAGCCGAGACAGTGTTGTAAGTTATAAGTCAAAGCACAGTGAGAGTAAAGAAATGTCAGAGTGAGTAGCAAGTTGTACAGATTGTGTACACGTATACAAACACAAGAGAAGGTAAAATCGGCTTACAGTCACTGGTGTCAAGTCCAGCCATGACGCCACGGACTATGCAGAGGATCACCAACACACACGTGAAAAGGCTTGAGGAGAGTACACAGGCCATCAGTTGGACACTGGCTGTCACAGGCTGAGACCAATGCCGATGGAATGTTGGCCAGGACAGTTCAGGCTCCGAAGCTGTGATGGCGGACTTGAGCGTTAGCACGGCGGAAGTGGAATGACCGCTGGTAGTGCAGCAAATAAGTCCAGGTATTCATTCCTACAAAATCATAAGCTAAAAGAGAGGACCACTTCACGGTTACAGTAGAAATGTAAGCTAATTAGTGTTGAGTCAGGTACAAAACTACAGTATTTCAATTCATTCTAGGCCTTGATGACACAAGCGGATGTGAACGCTGCACTATGTCAGATCACTGCGCCATGTTGTTCTCACATAGATCTCATAAAAATGTCGACAAACACACTTTGGCAGATGTGATGGTGTCGCATTTAGTTCACCTCAGACATTTGTTTCCACTATGACTGCCTCATGGACGGTGTGCGCTTCTTCTGAGTTGTGACTGGTAGTTTGTTGTGCTAGTGGCAACCAACATAAAATCATCATCATCATCATCATCATCATCATCACTCATCATCTTCAATCAATCATCATCAATCAACTATCTATCAATCATCAATCAATCATCATCATTGTGACATAAGGCAAGTGTTGGCCTTATTCCGAAAATGTAAATCCGTAAAAGGTTTAGTTCCGTTTTGGTTAAATATACTTGGGCGGGAGCCTACAAGATGTCTCTCGTGCCACCTTACACTCAGGCACGCGTACTCGCTCACTTGAACATTCCAGGCCAAATTCGGCCGCCACAAGCGCGCAGCAGTTGACATCTAACTTCTAGCGTTTCATGTCCACCGCATGGACTGACCAATCGGATCGAGAGATTGATTGTTATTGGGTATAGTCTGAGATCATGATACATAAGCTTAAATAAATTGAAGGAAATAAATATAAAAGAAGTATTATTTATGCCCTTGTGTTGGTTTACACTTTTGCACAGATTTAAAAGGAGCAGAACTAAAAATATCACAATTTTATAGTAATATGTAGATTTATTTTATTTTAAAATGATCGTATGTGGTATTGTGTAAATTATGGATTCACGTCGTTATACAAAAGTTTTTAAAAAAAAAGTAGATGAAAGAAATTTATATTGAATAATGTGCGTGTCATGGTGTACAGTTTTGCACAGATTAAAAATATCCAAATTTTTTCTCTTTTCGTTGTGATACGAAATTAAAAATATATATATATATAGTTTTAAAATGCGTATACGTTGTATTCTAAAGTCAAAATACGAAATTAAAAGCAAAAAAGAAAAATTTTGAATGGTAAAATGCGTATCGTGTTCTACAGTTTCACACTAGTTAAAACTAACATATAGTTTTACTGAAATATTTAGGGTTGTTTTTTTTATATGATCATACTTGGTATATAATTGTAAATTGTAGCTTAATTTACATCGTGATACGAATAAAATAATCTAAATAGTATAACATAAACTTTGTTCATGTGCACCCATGGATATGGCTTGATTAAAAAAAAAAAGATTTAAATAAGGAACTGTTATCTAAACCTGTATTAAATATATAATATTGCAATTAATATATATATAGCTATAGCGTCATTGTCAGTGCAAGTTACAAGAATTGTCTTTATTTAAACTAAAGCGGGAAAAAAACGATTTAAAGACTTCAACTAGTAATTCTATAGGGATGCACGTATACTAAAGAGAAAATTATATTAGTATTATGTACGATCGTTCTTTCTACTCGAAAGGAACGGCCAAGAACGGTCACTCTACCAACTTTATTGCTTTATTCGCGCCATACTTTGGTTCATCCACGTGCAGTGCATTCTTGTCTTTTTATATACCATCAGCATGTCTGCTAAAGTTGTTAAGCAGTTTCGACGAGTAAGTTTCCTTTTCGTAATGTAGATTTTTGTATCTGTGAAATCTGGAATCGACAGGAAGATAAATGTGATCTTTCTTGATGGGGATGGGAGCTGGTTTTTTCATTACCAGAAACTAATGCTATATCACCGAAAATCGCTGTATAAAAGCTGCCGAAACATTGATTTACAAGCATTAAATTCTCACGCGTTGCATTACGAATAAAGGTAAAATTTGATGTAGCGCATCGCTGACATCATTGCTTTGGGACTTTTGTTTTCAGATAATTGGACAAAAGAGAACAACGGCCTTGAGCCATTTCACCAAAACAGGGACACGTATCCCTGGTGAAAGTAAGTTATGTAGTTTTCTCTTTACCTTTAGAGGCAGAGGCTCACATGGAGTTCTTCACCACTCCACTAAAACTGTGTCTTTACTACATTATACCGCGTGCAACATGGATTATCCAAATCACAGTAAACAGCTAGTTAATAAATATTGTTTCTTCTTCCTGTCTCCTTCAGTCAAAGGTTAGGTTCGCGCCCACAATAAACAGTTTGAAGGTTCAGCTCTGTTTTGTTATCTTTCACATTTTCACCCATTTGTTTTTGTCCTCTAGCATCATCCAGTGATGTCAACTGACGCCGAAAACGAGGCTTGACAAGACTGACAACAGGCGGCGCTGCTGGGGGAGATGGCGACATGTCAGCTGACAGTTTTACCTTGTTACTGGGGTAACAAGATCACGCAACCAGACAATTGTTTTGTTTTTTAAATCATCTTTGCGACGTGTGACAGGTAAAACTCGGGAGGAAGGAAAGTCTGCACCTGGTGACCTCTCAAGGTTCGTGAGAAAATTTGCTTCTTGTTGGTTGTTTTGACTGTATGTGCGTCAGGTATTCAGGTGGATATGTCGGGTCTCCAGATTGGAGATGTAGGTAATGAGGGGGGATGTGGTGTTGCTGTGGTGTCACTCAAACACACATTCAACCATACATGCGCGCATGCTCTCTGTCAGAAGTGCAGCAGCAGCAACAACAACAATAACAACAGAAGTGCAGCAGGAGCCATGCAGTCACCCTATTTCTCGTCACGTGACATTGTGTCACATCAGCCTCGTCAACATTGTCGTCGTTGAACTCTTCATCGCAAAAGTTGCCGCCGTCGCGGTTCAAGGAAGGGATCTAACTCTGCATCTATACTCATCATCAACAAAAACAAGTGTAGATGTCGGTCGTGTCCTGAAACTCCCTCATCTTTTGACCCCGTCCCCATCCTCTACCCACAACATGGACTCTATGCAGATGACACTCTAACGGACGGCACAGAGGAAGGATAATCATCATAAGACAAACAGTCCGACACAAGAGTTATCGTTCCGCTGTGGGTCGCAGAGTAGCCAGGCGTCGCTAGGGTCGCGCAGTACAAGGCCTTGGAGAGGTCGCACGCGGCACTACTCTGACCTATCAAGCGGTACTAGCTACGCACGAGTGAATGAAGAGGGGGAATGAGTGGGAGGCTACATGTAGTCCCTCACACTCTTTGTTTGCACTTGCGTCCCCGTGACCCCCGTGACCCCCGCGACACGTCAGGCGCCAGGAGCGGTCCCTTGAAGAATGGAGTCTGACGCGGGCGTACGCAACATTCTCTCTCTCTCGCCCACACACACGCACGCGCACACGCAATTCACGTTTCAGTCTGCATGCATACACGCGCGTGTGCTGGTGTGTATGGATGTCTCTCTGTTTCTTTGTGTGTTGTCCTGGGTTCAGATCACATTTCGGTCACCCCATTCTTTCTCTGCGTGTGGCATCTGTTTTTCAGGGCTGTGACATAGCCTGCTGCTGACTTGGTGTGAAACACCGCCACACACACACCATTCTGTATTTTGGTTATATTGAAAATCGTGCTTTTTTATGTTATGCATGGGAAAACAATGTCTTCTCCATGTTCGAAATGTTATCTCTTTAACAAATGCTCTTTCGTCTCATAGACTGATGCGCTGCGCTCGGAAGGTACATCTATAATGACATCGGGATTGGGCTAAGCACTACTCCCTCTTCCCTGCTTCACAATAGTTGACATTGATGAGCATGGCAGGGTTGAAACAGTCCAGCATCTGGAGAGGGACTGCGAAAACATCCATACCCAGCTCCCAAGCGTTCATTCCCCAACCCAACTCACACTGGATACAAGAAGACAGGAACAGTGGCCAAATAAATCTTTCCACACAAACTTACAGCCGCGTGGCTGGCACGAGGCAGTACTTTGGGACTCTGCCGCAAATTCCTTCTGACGAGTGCTGGAAACTGTTTACAACTAGCAAGAAGTTCAAACTTCAGAACCTTACTTCCGGAATCTGAGTGTTCTGTGGTCCACATCCTAGCAAACATTTCTGTAGTCGGTTACTTTGTTGAAAGGTGTGATTACTTCACGATGATTCATAACAACATTTTAAAATTACAGTCGAACTTCTCAGTTGAAATTTTCTCTAACTCGAATTTTAAACATCAGTTGGTTGGTTTCCCATTAATGCAATGCACATTCAACTTCCGTAGCACGAATCGGCCTAGCCAAAAATCTCCCCCAAGTCGAATAATTTTAACCGGTCAGCATGTTGAAAGCATTTGAAAACATGTCGGAAAGTGTAAAATCGTGTACTCCTCCCTCATTGACCCTGCGCTCCCATATGCCAGAGTGTCTTTAAAAGAAAGACAAGAAATGAACATTTGGCTAAAATTAAAAAAATTAAAATTCATTACTTTTTTTTAATGTTCTTTTTCGACAAACTTCCTTAACTCGAACCTTCCGTAACTCGATTTTTTCACCAGTCCCTTGAAGCTTCGACAAAGAAATTTGACTGTAGCACCCCCTTGACATCTGTATGAAAAAGAAATAGTGCCTAAGTTACCTGTAGGACAAGATCTTACCTTTTCTCACTAAAATCTCAGAACATGGAGCTGTAAATGTGTGATGTACACACGAACAACCGCAATGTACCTGCTGTCTTGAAATATTGGCAAAATAAATGAAATAAATAGAAGCAAGAAGACAGATGTTCAGTAACATGAACAAAAGTATGGCAGTCATACCTGTGTCTGTAGATTGTATAAACCTGCGGTTGGTTCGTTTTACAACAGGCACCAGCTCGGCCAGCATCGGCCTCGTCAGTTAGTCCCCCTTGTAAGTAAAATGTTACCTAAATATTTGTTCTTCATGCAACAGGTGCGGGAGAGTAGCTTGCGCTTGGGTTGCGGGCCCGTTGTTTTAGTCCCTGACCTTTCGAGGTTTCCAAACCAAGGCTGATTCTACCTTCCAGACAGGTTTGTTTTCCCGCAGCAGAAAAATCAGCACCACCCCACAAATGTAACATGTCATACCACCCATGTGTAATGCCATCTACCCCTCACCCTCACCCCGAGTCTTGCTCACATGTCCTGGGCATTTATTCTTCAGATCCCAGACCTGTATATTTTCTGGACTTAAGTGTCGGCGCTACCCATCAGTCAATTCAAACTGATAGATACAAACAGAGTTTCTCCAAAGTTTGGTCGTTTGAAAGGACGTTTAGTTTCTTAGTTTGAGAATCGTTGAAATAAAACGATTATCACAGACTATAGGAAAAAATGTTTAAAGGGGTTTTGGGTTCCTTAACTGCGAATACTAAGAAATTACTTTACCTATGTATCTCCGATTTGTTTAAAAATGTTTAATGAAGAAAAAAAAGAAAAGATAAAGGTTTAAGAAAGAAAAAAATCAAGTTATAAAGAATGGGTAGAAGCGTGGGAGTAATCTTCCTTTTTTGAGTTGTTTGTTCTTTTGGAGAAATCATAATAAATTCGATCCGAGGTATTCCAAACACAATTAAGCCAGGATACAAACAGTTTTCGAGTTCCGAGGCAGACAACCGTTGGTCTATAACTTACCGATGCTGTCGACACATTGTTTCAATTTTGTTGACATTGCTGAAACACTCACCTCTTGCTACAGTCTTGTTGTCATCGTTAGTCTACCGTGACCAACGTGTCAATAAACTTCTTGCCCCCCAAACGGACTCAAATTATCCCTCTCCCTCTTTCTTCTTCTTCTTCTCCTTAGTATTCCATACCGACTCAATGGTGAACGCGCAAGACAGGAGAAGACAATCCGTCTCGTCGCCATACGTTGAAGCGATGCTGAGCGAGGGGAGGCAACCCAGACACAGCCTCATCAGTTACTGGCCTTATCTCCGCCTCCATCTCCGTCGTCGTACCTCGTGGCGATGTTTTCTCGAATAACACTCCTCGACGACCGCGCGCGTGGTAATAGAGTTCGTCGTCGGTGCTGACTGGTGGAGCAGGTCTCTGGCGGAGGCTGGAGGAGGGCTGGAGGAAGGCTGGAGGGGTAAGTGGGTTGAAGGAGTACGCAGAGATGAGTAGTTTATGACAGCACGGCGATGAAATGCGAGTCAAGGGTACAAAGGTGGGGAATATGTAAAGAATAGATGAAAAATAGGGAACGTAAAAAGGTATACCAGCTGTAAAGGTAATGAGTCTGGTAGCTTGGTAATTGCAAGTGGTTCACCGTGTCTAAGCGCAGTGCATGGAGAAGACGTCGTCCCACTGGTTGTCCGCTGATGAAGCAGTACTCATCAGGGAAGAAAATTTTGAGGTCACAGACTCCAGCAGGCCTCAGACTGACGATCGACCTTCTGTTGCACAGTCGAGCAGTCTGACTACCAGGCTATGGAGTCTGTCCACCAAGTACAGGTAGTCTCGCATCCTTACGGTCACAGGTAAGTGAGATGTTACGGTCCTCACTTCACGAACAGCTTTTCTGAGGTCCATTTCTTCTTCTCTCTCTCATTACATTTCCTTCTCTCGCAGCAGTGGAGACATTTGATTCAAAAGATGATGCAAGCCTAATCAAAGAAATTCGCTGGAAACAACATGCCCTACGACAGGTAATTAACTCCGTTGCTATGGCCTATGGCTCGTTACCGACCTTTGTGTTGTGATACCGATGAATCAGAACTGCAGTTTATTTATTTTGTTTGCCTTCCCACAACCTGTCATGTTTGATACAAATACAATTCGATAAAACACGTTCGGTGGGAGTGCTTAAAAACGAGTAGAATGTGTATATGGTCTTTAGGTAGAGACGGCGGTCTCGGTAAGTATGTACGAAACATTAGTCTGTAAAGTGTTCGTACTGCAGAACTTACTCAGTTGAATACAAAAATAGTCGAAAAGCCGCGTCTGTTAAATATTTAGAGTGAAGGTTAAAAAAACCCACCCATCTATAGAGTCTATTCCACTTATTTTTGAAGAAAACTTTTATCTTGCGATCAAGTATTTTGTTTCAGCTGCACGTTCACACGCTTGTCGTGGATGTGTGAAACCTGACGAGGCTGTGACAAAAATTCGAAAGAAAAAGTGGCAAAATGATGGTTTTAAAACATTGTTGCTATAAATGGACACGTTCCATTTGACTTTTCATCTGATGACTGCAGACATGTGCTGTTGTTATCTAAATTGCCTTCAAGGGGCGTCACTCTGGGACCGGGAGGCAGTAGTCTCCCCTTTGCTCATTGCACACCATACCTTTGCAGCGCCGAGTACCGGGATAGCGCCATCATATTTCTCTCTCTCTCTTTCTTTCTCTCCTTCCCTCTTTCTACCCTCTAGAGTCTAGACGTTGGATTGTGCACGTTACGTCAGTCCGCACGTGACACACACGCACGCACGCACGCACGCACGCAGCTTTCATCTGAACCCATCCATCACCGTGATGTATCTGCACGTCTGAACAAATAAAGTTGCAGCACGACTGACGTGTTAACAGGGTAGTCACGACTGTTGTGTCACACCTCCCATAGCCTCATGACACCCGATACCCGTACTTTCCCCTGCATCCATGTCTGATGACGTCAGGGGTGTCTACTGAGTACCCTTGTGCTAGAGACGGGAGGTAGTCCGCACACAACCATGGCAGTGAATGAGTCAACTGGTTAGAGAGACAGTGGACCTAAGTGGGGATGGACTAATGTGAGTGTGAGAGAGAACGAGAGATAGTGTGAGTGTTAGCTGAGTAAACAAAACACTAAGACTGTTATCGTGGCGAGCTGAATAATATCGCAGGTGAGATAGTATTTTCTTTGTTAGCAGGAATATTCTGACAATAACAAAAACACTAGACAGCATACATGGCAGCCCGTACTTTGTGGGAATATAAGGTGTCGATGGAGGTGTGAGCGATTTACTAAAGTGAGAATCTAAACATTCTAAACTAATCCACCATCCTCATCAAACTTTCACAAAGATTTGCTGACGGCAACTAATCACAGCAGGACCGACTTCCATTCTCTACATACAGATTTTTGTCTGACCCCATTTTCTGACGAAAGCACAAGACTACGAACGATAATTATCTTCGGTACTAAAGTGCATGGTGTGGCCAGTGTCAAAGTCTGGGAAGACAGTTATGGAAGGACTACGATTAAAAAAACCTCCCGACACATTTATCTCTCTGATCACGTGGTTGGAACGCTTTGAGGGTTTCTTTCCTCCAAGGAAAGAGGATTTAATGAGCTCCAAGATGTAGTACTGATGTAAACTAATCGAGGAAAGGGGAGGAGCTGCACGTGTCTGCCAGGCGAAGGGTGGCCACCCTTCGGCATTCCATCCCTCTCCTCTGCGTCCCTCTAGTCGATAAACATTTGGTCGTTATTTGCTGATTGGCTGACCTACAAGTATGTACCCGAAATGAACCCACAAATGAATGCCCTACGATGATTGGTCCGTGTGCTAGACAAACCCGACCTCCGTCCTACGACTACGACCTGCGCAGGTTATCAGCCCGGAGAGAAAGAGGACAATGGTGTCCTTCCTTCTCAATCTGCCATCTCATGGAATCCATGCTAATGAAAGATTTTCTCGAAGACGGAGTGACTGGGTGTTTGTCAAATGAAAGAGAAAATAAAGTAAAAGTAATTGACATCCAAGCGCCAATTACACAAACAAGTTAGGATTAACATTTAACTTTTATGTATTTATTTTTTTTTTTTCATTTCAGACTTCTACGTTTTCGGTGATTATGAAGAGAGCCGTCCTCTCCATGTTCTCTCTAATGCCCCAGACTTTTTCAGCCAGTGTGGCTTCCTGATGCCACAGTTTTATGCCAGGGGACAGAACTACAGGACACACTCAGGGGACAGAACTACAGGACACACTCAGGGGACAGAACTACAGGACACACTCAGGGGACAGAACTACAGGACACACTCAGGGGACAGAACTACAGGACAGTCTTAGTGATCTGTGGGCCCGTCTTACTGCTGCTCAGGTTGGCATGACCGACCGGCCCCTTGGGTAGGGTGCTCTTGAGGCTGTGTACTAGGAAATGTGGAAAATAGCTTTTACTAAAAATAGCTAGATGACTACGCATGTAGGCAAATCTTTCACCAAAATAGTGTAGACAGCAGCTTGGTGACCACGCCTGTAGGTAAATCTTTCACATGTGAACTCAGCAGGTTAACACCTGCCGAGCATCAAACGCCTTTTCAGTTTCATTAACAGATTGCAATGATTAAAGACCGCAGATCCTTCAAAAAGCTTTTTATCAGATAGCAGAGCTAATTAAAAAGATACCCAGGGGACTTGATGGTTCCTAACCCTAACCCTAACAACTTTTCACCGGACATGTGCCGAAAATGAAGACAAAGTTTCAAGTTGTCTGAAAGTACATCATATGCTAGTGTCAACAAATATTTATAAAATACATCAGAGATCTTTTAATATGTTTTTTTGCATCATACAATGAAAATATATTCACGTGCAATAGACATATGACCACCTGGACAGAATATGCAGCACTGTCAGCACAGAAAGTAGTTAAAATTGTGAATATTAAAGAGGTCTGATTGAAACTAATAAGGTTGTAGATGACTTAGACCTCGAGCTCACCCTCCACCAGGTTTGCAGGTGGGTGTGTCAGGACATTTGTATTTGCTAAGACTAGGCGTGTTGTTTGTTATTGTCGTGAAGAAACGAAATGTCAGTTGAGGATAGTTTACACAGCCTGGCTGTACCAGCGTTTGTCTTTCTGTACAGAAAACTACTCTTAGGTACCCTTCAGAATGTATGGACACTTTCATGTGTGGAAAGGTGAATTTCGCACTCATGCAGTGTCCAACAAAAGGATAAGTAATCGTCTGGTCATGAATCATTTACCTGTACATGTCTACTTCACCTCCCCGACCCCCGACTTCTTTCTCCTGTCTTCACCTGTCTCCAAATTCTTAGGAAAGGGCTTAGAAAGACGGGGAAAAGTGAAAACACACGTGTTCAAACACCGACACCATCCCAGGCGTCTGCAAAGACCTCCAGCAGACATGAGTCTTTTTTGCTCCCTCCCTTGTTGTTTTAATGCCAGTCAGATGAGGTGTGGGCCTGCGGTCTTTATCTTTCCCTGTGTCTCGGCGAGGGTTGCTTTCAGTCAGGCTCGCCAAGTTTGTAGCGAGGCTGAGGCCGCCAAGAGATGACCCAACATGTGACTAATTTTTAATCTCGGGTAGCTCAGCAGGGAGGCAGGCGCGTTTTCAATACTGCCAATTGCGGGACGTCCGTGGTTATATTGCTTTTACAGTCTTTGATAACGCCCCTCCAGCTCCATCATGAACCTGAATAAAAATGCGATGAAGGTGGGAGCCGGGGGAGGGCTCTGATAACGTATGTGCAACGGGACCTTGATCTGTCACAGAGAGCATGGGAACAGCGATTACAATTTTATTTGACTAGAGGGGAGCCACAGCGATGTAAGCGATCGAATCTTCATCTACATTACCTAATCCGGTGATATGAACTTAGAGCCCACAGAGGTCACGGTTCTTTCATTAGATGATATTATTTGGCACGGCATATGACCGACTCTTAAATTAGAGTCCTTACATTGGTTCGATGCTGGAAGAAAAACAAAATAGTTTGCTCGATACCCTTTGGTATATTCGAACTTCCGCCAGCTGGTCCAGATGATGAACAGGTGCCTGACCATCTTAGAGTGACAAAGGTAATGCAACGAGGGAGAAGAGATGGGTAGCACCCTCAGAACAAAGCTGGCCCCAGGGAGAATGCGATCTTTAACACCTCACTTCTAACAAGTTATTGACTACCTTCTCTATATATATAAAAAAAATCATATGACATCATATCACTATGCAGCCGAAACAATCGTGCTTGTGTTCATTGTATCGACAGGGAACTTGCATGTACATGTACTTGTAGTTGATTCCACATACACAGCACGACCCTTATGGTATTTTCCAAGTCGCGCTCTAGCTCCGAAGTAGCTTTTTTTTCTTAAGAAAACAAAACCTCCATTGTGGTGGCAACCGACTTTAGTACAAACGTGTGTGATACGAAAACAGCGAGACAATGCGTGGGTCTGTTTGGCCTCAGCCTCGATGTCATTTGAGTGTCCATTAACTCTCGCCCCACAACCACGTGCGCTCAGCATGCGCTCGTCTCTCATTACCAACTCCAGTCCGGAACCTAAAGGGCAAGGGCAGGAACTTCAAAGTCAGGGAGGCAAAGGATGTTTATAACGACACCCCTGGCCAGATCCATCATATTTCGATGGGCTTCAGTCGGAAAATGTTATTCTTCCGGAGAGGGTCTGGCCCCGTGGACGTGAAGGAGCCGTTTCTCTGAGCAGAAGTGTGTTTTGGCGAGCGCTAAGCGATCCCGGCCATATGTCGACGAGGTCGCTTTGAATGTTGCGCTACTTGCCGGAGGGAAAACGATTACTTCTCCCCGGGCTTCTGGCAAAGTTTTACATAATGGTTTACCTTATTATCTTTCTTTTCAGCCCCGCAGTTGTGTAAACACTCCGTTGGTACTAGTTAGACCCAGATACATAATGCAGTCATTGTGGCCCTCGGCAGACTGTCTTCAGTTTGGGTTCAAGATGAGAGAGAAATTACTTAGACGAGTTTATGAGCACGAGCGAATAATAATAATAACAATAATATTTTGTTTAGCATCTAAAAGCTTGGACAATCTGAGCAGATAAAACAGTTTTTATTTCGATCACGAAATCACTGCCTCAATGTTTGGAACAGTATCTTCACAAAGAAGTTAAACTTAAAATAATGTTTTTCTGGAAAATATGGAAACTAATAGTTTTCTCCTTCATATAAAAGAAAATATATGTGATTGAGCCCTGATTCATTACAATAAAAGTATATATCTAAATGCATTTAACGAATACATGACACAAGTGTGTGCGCTTGCTTAGAAAGAATTTAACTTCGAACACTTTGAACTTTGAATGGCATATGATTGACATATCAGCACAGGTGACCCAACCGATCCACAGACAGGTATGGCGTCTGCTACAAGTTTTACTACAAGTGGTGAACATGTCTGTTCGCTGATTTTCCCGGCGAGCCTCGATGCTTTGCCGATGCAGGTACTTGCCAAAGAAAACAGGACCAAACTGAAGAAAGTATTCTGCCAGGTCATCATCTAAGTTCTAAGACCTACAACTGTCTCCCACGACCATGCCACCAGCTTACAGTAATTATGTTGAGGGTAACCTGATGACTAGATGAGCGCTTGACTTCAGTCTCTCTCTGCACTGAAGTCGTCGACAAGAACTGAACTCCCAGACTGTTCTTGGGTGACCGAGGGTGAGAGGGGTAGTCTGGGAGGAGAGGGGGAAAGAAGGGAGCAGAGCAGGGTGAACACAGGCTAGGGGCTGGAAAGATGAGAGGCTATGGGTGCCAATTATCGAAGGGGTACATCGTGACACGTGCACGTTCTTCTGGGCAAGGTTTTGGAGTGCCAGACTCTCCATTTTCGTGGTGTAAAAACAAAAGTGACAACAGTCAGACGAGGGGCCCACCCTCTCCCAGCACCTCTCCCCCAGCTGTCTCCGTGTCTTTACCTATCTACGTGTACACACGAACCCGTCTGCGAGTTTTGGCATGTGAACTTACAGCTATCAGTGAATGTTGATTCTACCTCCTTTAAAAACATTCGCCGTCTAGTCCAGTGGAGTTCTTGAGGCTGTGATCAAAGGCGAACGAGGATTTCTTTTGATGGTAAAGGGCGATAATGTTACAGGTGGTGAAAGCACGAGACTTGCGAGAAAGGATTGAGAGGAAAAGAGAAATAATTTTACAAACAGGTCGGAGTGACAAGTACTGAAGCATGGAGCCAATCATGGATGTCCTAAAACCTTTTTGTTTTTGGAGAGCTGTAAGTTGATTAACACAATAACGAAGACGAAGTATTAAAATCATATTATTGATGCATGTTTATATTTAGTGATGGTGGTGTATGTGTGTCCGCGCGAGAAAGAAATATGCTATTATATTCTTTAATGATTCATGTTCCTGGCCCAGAATCAAGGGAAGGGGTACATCATAATAATACAAGATATATGATTAGCATGCACACAACTAGACATTCACTCATGCATATAAAATACACAGGTACAAGCACAGGCATCACTCTAATAGTCACTCTCCTCCTCATCATCATCATCACCACCACAACACAGCAAGGCAGCAATGCATGACGGTATAGCACGAGCAAGACAGTGGTGGACCAACGCCACTCGCCACAATATAAACTATCACATACCGATGCATCACATTCTTATCTCAAGATACGACAACTAAAACCTTCAGCAGCAAAAACTTCATCAGCAATAAATAGCAGCCACATCTGGCCATTTTTAGGGCTATAAACAGCGCAGATCATCGCCATTTACTAGTTGTCGGCGATAAAAATGGCGGCACCGCCACCTGCTGTCTTCTGGAACGAAAAAAAATTAAGGAAAAGTAGGAATTCATAAACTCTTAACTCATTTCCGCGGATAGAATTAAAAAAAAAATAACCAACCCCCGCCTGTTTGGACTCGTAATTAATGATCACGTGTGCGCAGACTCCGCGAGCTGAACTGTGACCTGGAGTGACTTCACACGTGCTCGTGGGTAAGAGATGAGAGCCACTGACGTGCAACACGCGCCAGCAGGTGCCATACCTTTGATGGCTTTCTTTGAGCCTCAGCGCTCCTCCCGCACAAGGAGGGCTGCATACCTCTCCATCCTCCGCCGCCGACAGCATCGCAACCTCCGTCTCCGGCACCGCCGACGAGGTCGAGGGTGGCAAACGTTGTGAAGTGTTGTCTGCACGTGGAAAGTTCTTACATTTATCGGAAAATTTTCACATTTTTTTTTTTTTTTTTTTTTTTGCGAAATGACTTTTGAGGCTGTAATTAGAAGGATGAAAATAGTCTTCAGAGCGCGGTATGGTCCCACAAACAAGTTGATCTTTAATAGAAATGAACTCAGCATCACCATACAAATGCTCAACTAACACATTTGTGTCGGATAGTTGCGCCCTCTTTCAACAAATAACAACAGATCATGTTATATTTTGTTTGGTGCCGGGCCCAGGACCTCACACAAATAACCCGCAGATCATGTTTGGTCCTGGGGTATAAATGAAACTCACTCAAAATTCTCTGTAAAATCTTCGTATACTGTAATACCCAATATCCCCATTAATACCCAATATGGCGGCAGTCAGACAGGATGACAACCGACACCTGTATGTGGAATTATGAGAATTATGAGAATTTTCTTTGATAAATGAGTCACCAATAATAATACTGATGCCAGGCCAGAAAAACGTGGAGGATAATCCACTTGGAAATGTAAGATTTCTCATCGGCCTCTAGTGTGCGCAGGTACTCGAACGCCACCCCATCTCTCTGTTACACACACACACGACGCGGGTGATGGGGTGGAGATAAAGTAAAAAAAAAAAAGAAGAAGGAAGAAGAGTTTACTAGGTACAGCCCATTTCATTGTCTATTATCTTTACTTATCTGCAATGGATCGACGCGGTGGGTGAAAATGACAAGCCAGGCGAGAACCGGAGCTGGAGTTGAGGCTGCTGCCAGTGATCTTCATCTCCTCGCCAGGGGCCGGGGAACAAGGGTGGGGTGGTTGGGGTGGAGGGGATGCGGGCTATTAGGTGTCTGCCCTGTCACAGAGGGGTAGCCCACAACCAGGCAAGGGCTGGGGCAGGCAAGAATCCTAGACGTGACTTTTTTTTTATTATTGTTTGTGCTGACATGGGGGACTGACCTGTTCTACGCATGCGCAAACAGTCGAATGGTTTTGTCTCCTGTTATTTTGTCCAGAATAAAAGCCTACCCACAAAACCCTAACCCAAACTTATCTGAAACACTTCAAAGATTTTTGAACGAGACAATAAAACACACACATATATATATATAGAAAACAAATGCAATCTTCAACCACTCCCACCTCGTTCTTGTCTGTAGTTGAAAACAAGTGTGTGGCCAGTATAGGTGGTTGGGTATGTCACCGTATGTATGTGTGTATAAGTAAATCACCAACCAGGAACTGAAGGAGAGCCAATCAACTCAAGACTTCCCCTTTAAGGATCGCCGCATTCCATTCAGGCCCTATAAGTCAGCTTCAAGGGGTGGTTGATATAAATGTGTGAATGTGGACACCGTGTGAACATGTGAAGGTGGACACTTGTGAATGCGGACTGTTACAGATTCTTCGATGCAGGTGCGTTCAGGAATTCACGCTGTGGGTGCATTATTTGTGTGTGTCTGTGTGTGTGTTAGAGGGTTAACATACTTAGAGGCTTTACTGCGGATGTCTAAACTTATGACTTCAAAGCCTTTCTTATTGCCCCTCCCCCTTTGTTGTTTGCCAGTTTGTTTATTTCGTTTTCCTTTTTCCATCTCTTTTTCTTTTGTTGGTTGATTCATTTCCTCCTTCGTTCTTCGTTCATTTTGTTGTTGTTGTTGTTGTTGTTGTTGTTTGGTTTGTTTGTTTGTTTGTTTGTTTTTTGCTTCTATCTTTATATCTTCCTTCTTTCGTCTTTTTTTTTTACTCTAGAGTAGCAGCAGTTTCCCGCCCCTGTCTCACTACTTCTATAGGCGAGGAAGTGAGAACGTTCCAAGAATGTTTGGTAGTCGGCTGCTTCCAGAAATACGTTAGTGCTGGGCCGTTAGTCAGGGTTTGCTGACATTGAGCTGATCGAGTTCCCAGTCCTGCCACAAATGAGTCTGCCGGGGACGAAATCGAAGAACTTTGTCAATGACATTTTACGTGAAGACAAAAAGTGTTTTGTCAACAAATCATTGTCATCTGCACCCGCGTCCCCGACCTTTGCCTTGGAATATGTCGAGTTGAAAGAAAGAGAAAGACAAAGATGACGACAAAGATGATGAGGATGATGATCTAAACTAACCGCCATATTTTGATATCAGCATCATAGAATTTAAATAATAAAACTGGGTAAAATATCGCCTAATCAGAGCGCAGTCAGACCACACCCAGTACGATCACACTTTAGACAGCAAGCAACAAAATGAAAATCACATGATTGTTTTTCTTGGCTTAAATATTTATTTGTTTGCTTGCCTGCTTCATTCACCCTTTCTGGGTGGCCCGTTAGCGCAATGGTTAAATTTCCCCAACACTGAAGATCGGGTGCCTTCGGTTGACACTCAGGTACGCTATTCTTTCTCTGTATGTGGCACCTGTAGACAGGTAGACCGTTTTGCTAGCCTTATTTGCTGGCTGGGAGTCTAACAACTTAAACAAAAATAGTTTTTAAAACTTTTTGCAAGCGCAAAACTCGAATGCCCCATAATGACACGTCAGCTTGATTGTCTTAATGACTCTCATTGTATGCAGTTAATAAACACTTGTGCTGGAGATCGTCTCCACTACCGGATTTGATATAAACAAGAGCAACCCGAGAACAATCCGGGGCCTAGGATAGGAAGTCAGGAGACATCATAACGACAGAGCCAATCCACGTGTCCCGGCTTTCGCAAGAGGAAGTCATGTCTGAGCTGCAGCAGAAATTCCCCGAACATTTATTGACAGTTCACTGATCCCCCTCCCTGTCTTACACATTTACCCCGTATCCAGTTATGTCGCCTACAGGTGATTACAGGTGAAGAAGGAAGTCAAATGTCAGTCGCCCACAGGGAGCCATATCAGATAAACTACATTATTAAATATGACAATGTCTTTGACCAAGAGGTGTTTCTCTGCTTATTCGATGAATCAACCCCAGAACCCTCATTAATAGCATTTGAGTTCTCGGGGGGAACTGGACGACTCGCCAAAAGTCTCTTTAGTCTCTTCAAAGATTGTTTCTTAGCCTCCAGGGGTTTGGCTGACACAGTCATAGATGTTTCTTAAGAAATAGAATTTCCGTTGGTACTTCCACTTTCATAGCTTATGAAGTATCGTACATTACAATGAGAAGCCAGAGTCTGCCAAAAAAGAAAAAAAAAATGCACAGCGGAAGCACTCGAGGAAAGTTTTGATGGTCTAAACCCAAACTTTCTAAACCAAAACACGTTTTCCGAAACGGAAAATACGAAATAAAAGCATTCATTGCAAACGAGTTTTACCTGACGATAGTTCTTTGCTCACCACCTCCCCCCTCAAAAAAAAAATGCACTGACAAAATAATGGTAAGATTGCTTACACATCGTTCACAACATGAGTAGCAAAATATGTTTTCCCCAAGAACAGTTACAGTTTTATAGAACGAAATATGATTGTCGAGACTGAAATGTCATTTTCTTGTCAATATGTGGACTGAAGTCTGATTAGATAAACATAATCCTGATATGATGGTGTTTTTGGATGTGTCTGTAGAAGACAAATATTCCGCGAAGTGCGCCAGCATTCCACTTGAGAACCAAAACTCGGGCCGAGAAATCATCCTGCAGAAAACTGTGTGTGTTCGTGGACCATAGTACACTAGTAAGTAGAAAGTGTGTGTGTGTTCGTGGACCATAGTACACTAGTAAGTAGAAAGTGTGTGTGTGAGTGTGAGATGTTTGTATTTCTGCATTTGTTGTGCATATATTCGTTTACTGTACAAGACAAGGCCTAGTATTGTCACACATGTGAGACGAAGGATCAGGAAAAGTAAGAAAAGATAAGGATGAAAAAGACCGCTACTGCACTAGTTATTATCCTGCTATCCTATTGTGAGGTCAAAACAGATGGAAAATCAAGACCTTTGTTGTTCTTCAACAGATGCATACCATGTCATCTTGTTTGTCATATCATCTACAGAAATGTGAACTGTCATCATAGTTCTGCAGAATATTACTATGATAGTGACTGGGCATGTGCACGTGTGTGAAAAGTCACGTGAGCGTCTACGTGAGATGATGTTCAGAAATTTATGTTTGTATGAATATTGTGTCTGTGTGTCTGTTGGTTTGTGTATCCATGTACTTTTGATATTACTCTTACGAGTCTTAAGCTTGCCTTTTGCTGGATGCTTCACGGGATATTTTGTCTTTCTTTTTTTTAAAAAAAAAGTCAAAGGGTTTTTTTTTTTTTAGTAAAGCTCGGAGAGATTGGCATTGGCTGATGTAGCACACTATATATAAGGTCACGGTGACTAAATATTATGCGTCGTTATTGCCTAAAATTAGAAGATTGGCAGAATGCACGCGTACACAAACCCATGCACGTGCGCAGTTTCATGATCTAGTGCTACGCATTAAGAAGTGTACTCTTAAAATAGATTGGAATTTCGATTCACGGGAAGTCCTACTTTCGCTTTCGATATCCGCAATAAAGTGCAGAGTCCAGGTACTGATATCTTAATGCCTACAATCAGTCGATTTTAAGTTGATAAAGTCGATCGTCTATTTCTGTGGTTTGATAATTTATTTATCAGATTTATTTTGTTGTAGTAAAGAAAAAATTCATTGCGCCATCGTCAAGACATTCCTTGCTCGATGTACGGGACGCAACTTAGAAGCTCCACGTCTTACAAGTAATTGTGTCCCTTTGAATTGCGAATTGGCATGAATGTCACAAAGATCTTTGATCTCATATTTGCGACATTTGCAAACAAAGAAAAAAATAGGAAAGTACATTGACCCACAAGAGGAAGTTATCAGGAAATAGTTAAGGTGAAATTTTATGGATAAAGAAAAAAATAATGACCACGTAATGGCCAATCCCAATGGGAAACACACCAGCAGAGATGAACTGAGTGACCTACACTGGCCAATCCTCAGCTAAACAATCTCTGTAATTTTTTTAAAATACGTATATATAAGTTGGGCTGTAATCTGAAAATGTGTTAATAAATATCAATCAACACATATGAAATAAACATAAACATGTTATGAGCAACATTTCGTGGTCCCTTCCTGTCAACAACCTTACTCCTTCGTCCACGGCAACAGTTAAGGTATTTTGATGGCTTGAATGCAGTTCAACCGGTAAAACTGATTAGCTGACAGTGGACGAAGGACCAGGTTTGAAAAAATATGTTGATTAGCGATTGTATATGTAAACAAACGGGTTTTGAAGTGCGGAAGAACACAAGGGGAATTCCCCTGTCGTGTTTTCGTCCAATCAAAAGCCGCGACTCATCACTCCGTATCGTAGCGTGAAGAAGTGAGGGGTAAATCCGTGAGTACTCCATTTTATTATCGTTTTTCACTGCAAACGCATAGCTTCTAACTTCCATTTTCTCTTATCACCAACATTTGATGCAGGTTTTGGAAATGGATGCGACTTTCCATGTATTACGAGCCGTTTCACTAAAATGTGAGGATTTCTTGGTGACGGAAGTTGCGGCGCTTCCATTGTCCCTACGTTTGGTGGTTAGGGGAGGTCGTCATACGTCTGGCCATGTTCGTTGAGCCAAGTCTAGCGGAGACTGCCGTCTGTCTTGTTTATCACCTCCACTGAACCATGAAGAGGATCTTGTAAAACTGAAACAACACGCACACACGCACGAGCGCGCTATATGTACGTAGGGGCAAACTGCACAGTAAGGCAATTTTTTAAAAAATCCTTTCCTCTCGCTTGCGCTGACTTTTCTCATAATTTAAGCATCGGTATGACTAGAAAAAAAAGAGAGAAGAATATAGAATGAGGAGAAATGTATTAGCGAATCTTATTAGCAACAATATCTCGTGTAAACCTACACACCGTTCTGTTCGTCAAAGGCTATGTCACTCGTGGCGAAACATGTTTGGAGCAGACGCTCTTCTGAACACATTATTACAGTGGACACGAGTGAGTGTTCTGACTAATGTTGTGACACGCGCTATCTTAACCTGTTCACTCAGTGACACTTAAGTACATGAACATTGTAAAGTAACTTAGCGACAGACCTGATTGTAATGCCTGTCACCGTGATATGCCATTCGCATTTCTGAAAAAAAAAAATACAGTGCTCGATTAGGTCACTGCTTGTTAATAATTTCATGTATTTGTACAGAACTGCATGCATGGGAAACTCCTGTCACAGATGGGCTGTGAATAAGTTAGTTTAATCCGTTTATGACTAAGCAGCTAATTCATGGTCTAATATAGAAGATCACAAACTAAATATAAATTCTACCTTATATAAATATTACTTGAAAGAATGCAAGATTAGTTGTTCTGATCCGTTTATTTTCATTATACATAGAGCTTGAGGTAGTAGTGTTGTTAGCATAAAGGTCCCCTGACCTTTTTCTCTTTTTTTTTTTTTTTGGGGGGGGGGGTCGGGAGGGAGGTGGTCGAGACCTCACTTTTCTTAGGGCCAGCTTGGTGTGAGGGCGGTGCCCATCTCCTCTACGTCCTCCTCACCTCAAACGACTGGAATGATCCACAGACATAGGCTGGGTTTTCATCACTGCCCTATGATGTTTTCTAGCTTCTCATTTCTACATATTAAACTGCATTTTTCTTGTTTCTTTTTTATTAACTCGGCTATTTTTCCCGCCTAGATGTATGGTGTGCAGTGTGTCTCTATACCAGCGCGTATACATCAAACACTTCCGCATCTTTAGGTTTCAGTTTGGGTCCTCCACTCTGCACACTGAAGCACTATTGGCAATTCAACTTGTGTAGCAGTGCAGAGCTTTTTTTTTTTTTTTTAATTCTGCTGTTCTGGGGCATCACCGAAAAAGACACGTTCGTCAAAATGTTTTAGTATACATCTTTAGGGCCTCTGAGATAAAGCGAAGTTACCAAAGAGGTTAATAGACTGCAAGGTGTCAGAGAAGAGGAAGAGTTTTTGAAGAGGTTGAACCGGACACCTGTTTTCGTGGCAGCCAACCGTTATAGGTGTACCCTGCAGACTAATCTGTAGCACCTGCTTAGGTCAGCGTTATCGCAACACGGACACTCACGTATATTTCGACTTCATGGTAAACATCCTGGTGTAGGTATTGCTCTGATGCTGATAGCAAGACAGCAGGAATTAAACAAGTAAGATGACAAGTAAAATCAGTCTCCCATCGTTTGTGAACTTTTCTCCATTCACCACCAGAATACAATCCTTCTCTGTTTAGATCGCGCAGAAAAATGATGACACAAAAGAAACTTTATTTACATCATGTAAGCTAAAAAAAAGATATATCAGATATATCAGTCACTAAGCTAAAAAAAAGATATATCAGATATATCAGTCACTTCTTATTTAGGCGTCGCTGTCAAACCACAAACATTATGACTGGGGTGTTGCTCCTATTAATTGCAAGTTTTGTATAACTGTGAAATCTTTGTATGTTCAAATAGGCAACTGGTGTAAAGTCAGCGTACGTGGGACATTCGTCGCTTATCGTGCAGGTTTGAATACAGCTTGACCAGATACAAAGGGAGGAAGAGGGCACAACTTTCATCAAACTAACAAATCGTGTCGCATGTACTGCCTGTATGTTACGAAGTTGAGGGTTCTTGTCTATCAACGCTCATTCCATCTGTTTTTTGTTGTTTTGTGAGGTTTAGTTTTCATGTTCGACGATCTGCACTGAACGTTTCACGAGTGTAGAGAAGAATAATGTCATCAGTCATTAGCACTCGATATACGAAAGTGTGTGCAATGAGCTTTGATGAGAATCACGCGGAGCTCACCGACATGTTGGCTCTAGTCTGGCATGCTTTACTTACTGTGTCGTCAGCTTTATTTATAATATATAGGGCTCTTGCGGACATCGGCTTACTCAACCGAGGGTTGGTGGTGATAAGGTCTTTAAAAAGCACCTGAAACATGACTGTCATTCTCCGCAGTACGCTTCGTCAGCATACCTCCCTTGTGCAGGTGTGTGTGGGAGAGAGAGAGGAGAAAGAATGAGATGATGATGCAAGATGGGTGGGGGGGGGGAGTTAAAGAGGCAGGCGAACGAATTTGTCAGCGAACGAGCGAACCAGCTAGCCGATCTGTTTATAGAGTGGATGTAAGGAGCTCCCAGCATCTTTGTGTAGACCAATAGTAACATAGGTTTACAAGGTCCGTATTCATAGTTATGACCATCAGCTCAGAGCGAAGCCAGGCGGCGCATGTGCAGGTTGGATTACTTACAAGTTATCTTTCTTTGGCTGTATACACGTCTGGTTTGTTTTTACTTTCAGTTCGGGGAAAGCTTGGCTTCTTTCGATTCAGTCTCACGTGGCAGACACGCTAGACGTTGTGAAAAAAAAATCTCTTTGAAATTCACGCGGGAAGTTTAAAACGTGTTTGGGCGTAAAGCTGCTTATATATAAACCTCTTGATTACTGCGAGAACAAGCAAGAATAATGATGTGTTTCGATGCAAAATTCCCCGTTAACGATTTTTCCGAGGAGTTCTCTAACCCATGAACAAGTCATTGATACCGAGAAGTTTTCTCCGTGTTCGGGAAGGACAGGTAATGCTGATCGTTCAGTTGTTTAATTGTTACTGTCTTTGTGATACTAAGCCATATGCAGTTTTGTGGTGTGGTTCCAAATACTTCAACCTTGTGCATTCGATGTACATAAGGTCCGTGCAGGATGTAATGATGGAAGAGGTCTTAAAGGTTTTGAAGATACTTTCAGCTGTGTGACCTGTAGCAACAAGAGAAGAGCCTGGGTGTGAGTACGCGGTTGCTGACGACCATTTCATCAGAAAATTCAGCATTGATGATGTCGAGTTTCCTGTGTGTCGAGTAGTGTATAAAAATATTAATACTTTACCGTTTTGTCGTTTATTTTAGTAAACACCTACCTACCTTCTGCGCAGTTATTAGCTTCCATTTTCCGTTTTTTTCAGCTTAGCTAATCGTTAATTTTATTTTTATTTTACATTGTTAAGATTGCATGCACTTAATATTCCCGGAAACATCAGACAATAACTTTAAAATGTTTCCTGCCTCCCGTTGCAGACATCAAACACGATTCCATGTATGCGAATAAATCTCCTGCTGTATATTGAAATGAGCTTGTTGGAAATATTTACTCAACACATAGTAATCTCAGTTGCTGTCGACCCACAGTGGCCAGGAAATGGTAAGTTTCTTTTTCCTATCCGGAATCCGTTTTACAGACCAAGTTATCAAAGGTTGCATTATGTAAGTAGCGGTGTGAGGGCTGCAGTGAGCTGTGATGCCAGTGAAACCATTGGACTCATTTATTAATTAAAGCAAGTGCAGTGTTTCATTGCGTTGGCAGAAAGCTAGGTTTTCCCTCATCAAGTGAGTATTGAACGATACTGTTGTTCACTTGTATCAACAGCTTTCTGACTTGAACGTTTGCTGTAGTTCACTTGCACTGAACGCCGCTGTCCTCTCTCAGCCACTCTTCACTCCTAACTGCAAACATTTGCAAGTTATCACAAGATGACAAGAAAAAAATACACTTTTAAATTGGTTTTTCTTTGATATTCTCATTGAAGTTGTGTAACAAGTAGGTCAACAGTGTCGGTCGGCTGCACTAAGAAAGCGCGTGACGACCTGACTTTGTACAGGAAAGCTAGTCACGTGATTCCATGTAGATGCCTCTAACAACTTTTCTAACACATTACAGGATATTAGGGTACCTGACAGAACTGGAGAAATGTAACCTCATTATATTCTCAGAGTGATCCTCAATACTACAATGAGGATTCCAGTATTTCTCCCATTTTCAAAAGCAATCGAGAAGTGGTTAGTCACTGCGTGAACTGATGGGTGGGGCCGACACTTAAATGTTACGGAAATATTCTCAACGGAAGAAGTCCAAGTGCACCGACACTTTTCATTGTGGTTAACATTTATTTGTAGCCAGCAGACGTTTCGGACGTTGACTGGGTCTGTCATCTGCTAGGACTGGTTCCTCTCTCAATGTTTCTTTTGCACTTTAATGTGTTGCTTTTCTTCTTTTATCTTTAAGCTGATTTTCTCTCTTTCGTTGTGCTTGGCCCTCGAATTTGATTTTACGGGCAGATTGGGAGCGTTCAACGTGTCAAGCTCACTCAGTTCAATGCAGTGAAACAGATGTCATTCACGTGTGATCAAGTGAAAACATGATGTCGGAGACAGTGACATCAAAATCTTTGACAAAACTGACCGTTGAAAACACCTGTAACACGTGTTATAACAGGTAACATAGACATACTGCGACGTTCACGTAGACAAAGGGTTGGACAAATCCTGCTTATGATGGAACACATCGGCACAGCAGGAGGCGGTGGCTGGGGTCCAGGTAAACATGCGGATGTCCTTGATGAGGGAATGACGTCAAAGTCACGTGCGCAGGGGGAAAGGCACGTGCGTCCGTTTGCCGTGCACGCGCCCAGAATTGTTCACGTCGTCAATAGTCTGTTGACGTGCGAGGAGGTTAACTGCTAAAGGACTTTCTTAACGGAACATATTTCCACAGCATCATGTTTCCACGTTTTCTTATTTCAGCGATGATCACAGAAGAGGGGCGTTTCAGTAGCGAGCAGCCGATTACTGCACGGGTCACGGGGTCAAAGGCCATCTAGTAAATCACTAGACAGAAAAGTCGAGCGCCGTCATAGGAGGATCAAACGTGAAAGTTATCAGTAGGCGCTACTACCACAGAAACGGAAACATAAACGATTGTGTATCATGCTATTGTTCTAACAACACACACAATGACATTCACTTGAAAAGTTCAGTCCTTGATTATTTTAATGGCATGGTGTACTTAGGTTATTTGTCTTTGCACATAGGCGTTTATAGATGTTATGAGTTTTGCAAATATGAAAACTTAGATGGGTTCAAATACTGAACATTGTTCCAACTCCATACTGCAGCGCATTATTTCATGATGAAAATAATTGACAGAATAGCTAGTAGTAACAAGTGTGAATTTGAATAGCAATAACAGGTTAGTGTCGACATGCCCTGCTGGTGTTCTGTTTAACCTGAATATTAAAACTGGATTGCAAAAAGTTATGTAAAAAATACAGCACTATGATTCACCATGTTATTTGAACTGGAGGCCTTCCTGAGTGTTTCAGCTAGGACTGCCTGTGGTCAAATCTACCTTTGTACTGTGGTTGGTGTGGCTGATTTGTCTGCTGCTACATTTCCCATACTCACTCTCCAAGCTTTCCATAACCTTGTGAAATAGTTCTTGCTGCCGCCACACTGCACCTGTAAACTGTTTGGTCAACAGTTGTCTCTTGAATTTGGAAGTAAAGAGTACAGTGAGTGTGTTGATCCAGGCTTAGGTACAGGGGTATGGATGGCAGGCAGAGGGGAAGAGAAGGCAATGCTCAGAGTTGTGCAGCATTATAAAAATGATTTGCTTCCCTATTATTTTAGTATCAGTTTAGATTATGTAGCACTCTAGTGGTGTACTAAGTTATGTCTTTGTAGAGGGTAGGGGTCGAACAGTCCCTTTCTCACGCGGGCAGCGTGCGTAATAACCGGCCTTGAAGCCCACCCACGGCCGCTGGCGACTGGACCTCTTGTTACGAAGTTGCCTGAGCCACTTGGGGAGACAATGACCAGACTGGGAGGGTAGGGGGTAGCCACGGAGCTAACCCTAACCCTGAGAAAGGTCGGGACGAGAGCGTGGGAAAGGGGGGGGGTGGATGGTTCTGGAACCTTTGACAAAAGATAGAATAAGTAGTGTAGCTTTTTGGTTTGGAAGTGAGAGCGGAGAGACGGCAAGCCACCCGCCGAGGGAAATTCTAAAATGTACAGTAGTAATTTCCATCTTTGTTGTGTTGTACAACTAGCTAACCCCTACAGAGCCATCAGGGACTGACATATGTTGGTTACAATTACATAAAGGGTAGATACTCCTTTCTAATATATCAATTAATACATAGTTCAATATGACATTTTATACTGTGACATATTATCATATAGGTATCTAATGTGAAATATGTTGTTTAAAGTAATATTTGCAAAAATCTCTTTCCAGGTCTGTTAATTGAATACTAAATATCTAATATATACTTTCTGTAACAATTACTTCTTTACAAAGTGTTTTTATTACTGAGATATTTAAAATTTACCTTTAGTTTTTAAAATTTAGTCCCCTTCCTATATTTCGTCAGTATAATTGATAAAATATTGCTTATAAACATTGCTGTGCTGTTAATAGCATATCTGCACTAGCTGTTTCTTGCTGTCAACTTCGATCCCCTCCCTAAAAAGGAAACTTCCCAACTTAAAAAGAACCGTCTCCCACGTTTTCGCCAAACACAGTGCTTGTTTCTACCCATCTGATAACAGTCCAGGCGAAACTGGACCGAACTGTACAAGAACCTACAGTCTACAGTACCAGACACACGGTGTAGTCCAACTCATTATTTAATCCCACAGCCACAGAATACAAGCCATTATCGACTGTGTGTGACAATAAGTGCTTCACATGTCTGTCTGCGACCTTCAGTGTGTTTATCTATGTGTATATACAATAGATATATGCATATATCCCTATAAAATGGGGAAAATACGGGTAGCGCTAGGGACTCGCCCACAGAAAAAGGAACGCTCATCGGTTTCGACGGACTGCGCATGCGTGAATGGGTGTTAGGGGATTTCCCGAGTTTCAACCTACTCTATAACACATCGAAACTAAATAAATTTACCCATTAATTAAAAGAACTGACATATTTTATTAAACCAAACTTCACATTTAAATTCATCAAACAAATTAGTTATATTTTAAAAGTCAATAAAGAAATGCAATCAAAATAGTTCTCACTTTCCTGTCCGCAGCTGTGGCGCGCGCGCGTGTGTAAGTTGCTTTCGAAATTCAAGTGTTTTTTTTATGTTTTATGATCATACAATTTCAAGAGAGTATATAAAAATAGTTTTTGTTTCGTTTAGATTGTCGGGGACTGATTATTTCCCTCCAGCTCTAAATCACTTATAATAAGAAGAAAGGCTTTGATGACTGTTGCAATGAGGACTTCAATGACTGGTGACACATTTGTTGGGTTGGGTTCTAAGTTTGTATTGACACACTCAAAACAGTAACAGTCACATACAGACCGATTTCTTTGACTAGTTTTCAGTCATATCACTCGATGAGTAACATCGATGTGTCGATGACGACTGTATGGTGCAATCGCGAACATTGAAAGACTTGTCAAAAATAAATCTGATGGGAGAAAAATTACAGTTTGTTTATAGATTTATTGGAATGAAATTCTTGGATCTGTTTCAGGAAAAGTAGGAGGCACCCTGTCTCAAGTATTGCCTCCTGTGAACCTTAAGAAAGATGTGCTGATTGTGGCCAAACTTCATTGAAACATTTGTGCCATTTACCTGTCAATGGAGTCACAGCCTGCAATACTTGAGACAGCAACGGGTAGCAGCGGCCAAAGTTCCAGCGAAAGCATTGTAAGCGCTACCCGGTCAGGTGCCTCCAGTATCTCCACCACATTTTCCAAACTTGACGAACCTGAGAACAACCTTATCCTTCAAATCAGGCAACTTCAGGAAGAGAAGAAATTACTTGAGGGACGCATACGTGGATACTTGACTCTGAGTAAGTCAAAGTTTTTTTTTTTCATTATTTTCCAACTATATTCTTAAAATACCAGCTTATTATTTTCTGTAACTGGACTGTATTGAAAAATATAAGGGGAAAACATCTGAGAAAAATTTCGAAAGAAGTTATATACAGAAAAATAGAGCCCATAGCCTTTTGGCTAGTGAATGTGGAAGATAACCCCAGCCCTTTTCACTCCACCACCCTCAGGGATCCATTTCTGCTTGACAGCTGCTGGATTCCAGTCAGGTGGGGGAGGGACAGATTCTAGACCCAGACCTAAAACCACTGACCAGCTCTACAGCCCAGCACACTAACCAGAAGGCTATAGAGCTTAACCAGAACAAAAAAAATTAAACATTATTTGTTTTGCATTCATATTTATAAGTTCACATTGTTATTATTATTATTGTGTCAAAACCAAAGTAATAATTAAGTTTGTCTGTTCTTTTTTTCTTGCTGTTTCATACAACCTTATTCTCCAGTTCATCGCACACTTCTGTAATTCCATGTCATTGTGTTTCAAGGTGATCTTCTTGTTGAAGCTAGAAAGGAAAACCAGAAACTCCAAGCTGAAATGAAAGAGCTTAAAGCTAACCAAGGAGAAAAAAACACAAATCATGGACAGAGTCTTCTTTCTTTTTCTTCCCTAACAGTATGAATTTACAATTATATTTGTACTGATTACAGTGTGATTTGTAGGGTGCTTCATTGCTACATACATCCTTCACATTATTGGAATCTCTTATATCAACAGGAATAATAATCAGTGGGCTTATATAGTGCTGCACTTTACAAAAAATCAATTGACATTTTTACAAAAAGTCAGAAGAACCTCCAGTGAAGCAGTGCTCAAATGCAAACTTACATTAACATAAGTGTATTGTCAACACCGACACAGATTTAGACACATCAATATAGATACAATCATAGATTTTTCATCTCATATACACTCATATAGCTATGCACACTCATGCCTGTGCTGTTCATAGCATTAGTTTTGGTTCTGTCAGTGACATAAACATCAGTCCCAAATACAAATGTAGATGCTTATAGTAAATATAAAAGTACATGAAGTAGTTTATATATTTGTTTTCATTTAAATATAACAAGCTGGTTGTTGATTTCTTTTAGTGTTATTATAATGTTGTCATTTGTCTTATGTTTTTATTTATTTCTGTGGGGATTTTTTTTCCTTTGTTCATAACTGTGTCTCTCCTATCTGTCTGCATCTCTCCTTGCTGTCTCAATTTCTCTCACTTCTATGTGTGTGTGTGCGCGCGCGCTTATGTGCCTACACATTTCATATTTACATGAATACATCTATGTGAGCATGTCAGTTCCTTTTGATAGAAAAGAACACATATTTTTAATTTTTGTTTTTGAATCCAACTGAACTTGTAACACATTCAGATTTAGTTGTTAGTGTTTTGTAAATTCTAAGTTTCATTTTACAGGATGCGTCTGGCAAGGAATGTTCTCAACAAGACCGAAGTAAACCAACACTAGACAAGAAACTAGAATCCCTCCTTACCACACCATCTGTTAATGGTCATGGACCAGTGCTGACTAGTTCTTTGCCTACAGATTTGACACAAGGCTCTTTAATTACCTTTGGAAGTGAAGACCCAGATGAAACCCAAGTAGTTCAGCTTCCAAAAAACAAAATGTTAGAGATGTCAGTTTCAGCAGAGAGCACCCCCACTCAAGAGTCACTTGAAGCATGTAGTACTGAAGGTCAAGGTGGTAGTGGGTCAGATGACATGTCGCATTCCTCCAGTGGCAAAGGTGAAGACGGGAAAAAGTCTGCCGTGAACAGAACGTGGAACGCCCAGGACAATGGTCTGCAGCTCGACTCTGACAAATATAGTGAAGCAACTTACGAAAAGATTGGAGCACAGCTTGGATCTGCTAGCGGCAGATACATCAGCTCAGCCTTCACAACAAGTGGCACAGTCAGATCTGGGGATGCTATGGCTACTGAGTCCCATCCCATAGACTTCCCCAGTCTATGTTCTGTTAACAGCAATGGAGGCACCAGACGGGAGGTGACACATGCCAAAAGTTTTTCTGTCTCCAGCCCTCCATCTTTTCATGTATGTTGTTGAGTGATTTTACACTCTTCCTCTCTATTTCTTTCTTTTTCTCACCTACCCCTCTCTCCCACTCATCCCCGGTGTTCCAAGGCACTCATCTTTTTCTTGAACTCAGTATTCTTTTGCTGCAACACTTCATTTTGGAGCAAAGTGGAGGTGATTGTGTCACCTCTTCTTTACCTGCAGCTAATTTCCTCTCATTCACTCACTCTACACTGAAATGCATGCTTACTAAACTGATACTATCTCCTCAGATCAGTTCAGCATATGAATGCACATGTTTATGATATTATTCAGACTATTATTCTTTTATGATTTTGGTTGCATTTTTATTTCATTTTTCTTCCTCTGCATACATGTTTGTATGCTATTACTTCTTTTACAAATGACTATGAAATTGGATCCATTACTCAAAGCTTTGTTAAGAGTTTTAGTTTTTTTGCAAATAATCCATCCAGAGGAAATAAATTTAGTGGGTTCTATCAGAAGATGATGATATAAACATAGGTTACACTTTTGTAAGATCGCAAGTAAAACATAAACTTAATTTCTTTCATTAGTTCATGAGAGGTGCTCTGCAGGCATAGAATATTCTAGAACTTTTTGAGTGTTCTGGGTAGTCCTTAATAGTTTTCTGCAACATTCATTGACGTAATGTAGGGCAGTACTGCAAAACTGAAGCTTATGATAGAACAAGGCAGTTCCTCTAATAATATCCTACCAACTGCTCTGTGCTTTTAAACTTTTGAGTACATTTACCACAGATGGAGTTTAGGAGCCTGGGAAAGCCCCACACAGTAAAAACCATTCTAAAAATCGAATACATGTAAATGCATGACAAATTTCCTGTAATCATTACTGAGAGTTATGTACGTTAATGCGATCCCTTAAATAGATAATATAGTAAATGTATATAGAAAATTAACAGAAAGAGAGAAAGACCTCTACCAGTAGTGGAGGACCAAGGTACATGTCTGCCTCAAAGGTAGCTTTACTTCGAGTCTCTAGATGCAGCCCCAGAACCATCAGTGGCACTAATTCTGTGAACCATATGTTAGTATGTATGTTATTTTCTCCCCACCCCCCAAGGGTGTTGGTATCCAGAGCAGGCTCACTCTAGTCCATAGGTCTGGTTCCAGATGAAACAAAATAAATAAGGAAAAAAAGAAGTGGCACGCAGTTTCATAGATGTTGGTTGTATCATGCAGGTGATGTCCCTACATGCTGATTTGAGTCTTTTTTTTATTTATTTTAGAGAAGTCAGCAGAGCTTTATTGGGCAGGCATCTGATGCTGGACCCCAAGGTCTCCTGACTCACCAGACTGAGAGCCTGGCAGAAATGTTTAGCAACGATCAGAGCGACGTGTCACCATCTTTTGCTGCTCAGATGCATCAGCTTACTGAGTCAGTTGCCAAGATCCACCAAAGAGAAGTTGAACAAAAGGTTTGCAGACAGTTTTCATTGGTGTCTGCATATTTCTTTTGTACCCAGTTTAATTACTTACTGTTGTTTGCTCATAACTTCTTTCTGTCACATTCTTTGTTTCTGTATTTTCTTCCTTTCTTTTTTTTACATTTCCACTGAAGAGTAAATGCTGGTTTTAATTGGCACTTTTTGCTCCACTAAACAGAAACTGATGGCCATGGTGATGCAGGAAAATCGTACTCTGAAGAAAATGGTCAGAGACCGGGAGAGGGACCATGCTGCAGATCTGGCAAGACTGAGGTAGGCTGAATGTTTCCCATCTTTCAAATACATGCAGTTATTTGAGATTACATTTGATCACCATTTATAACTGCCATCTGAACATCATGAGACAGCAGTATCAGTAGTTCTGTTGATTGAAAATTGCATGAATCTCTTTCTGCACAGATTTAATTACTTTGGAGATGTTTGTCATTTTTTTAAAATGAATTTTATCGACAAATTTTGGCACTTTGAATAGGGAGGAAAACATCAGACTGCGACAAAACAAACCAGGCTTAGATGAAATGGCTGCCTTAAAAACTTCCTGTGCGGGAGAGTGGGTGCAAGTGGAGAGACCTGTCACTGGGGTATCATGGACTTTGTAATCTCTTTCTTAGATAAGCATTTTTATGTATTTGTTCTGATTATCAGTTTTATAGGAAAATTGGTCATTTATGGCAGAGCTATTTAATAGAAAGGAATTTCTGACATTTTAAAATTATTTGACTTTAAAATTTTTTAAATTGTTTAGGCCTCTGTTGTTTTTTTGTTTTGTTTTTTTTGTATGGTGGGTGAGTGAGTGACTGTTGATAATAAAATCTTAAGAATGTTGCTTGTGTATTGTAGGGTGAACCTACCACAGGTACAGAAGTGGAAATGAAACTTGCTGACCGTGTCCGAAAACTAGAGCTTGCTAATGCAGAGGTACAGTTTTTCTTTTTATTCCTCATATGTCTGTTTAATTTTTGCTTTGCTTCTTGTGATTACTTGTCTTATAATAATTATTCTTCTTTGAAGTGCATAAAGATAATGTGTTTTTGGCTTAAATTTATTCTGCATTATCTGGAAACAGCTTCAGTTAGCCAATGCTAACTGGAATACCCAGTGGGAACAAATGGATCGTAACAACAAGATGAAGATTCATGAACTTACTTCAGAGATTACTGCCCTTCAGTCACGCTTGAATGAGCAGACAGCTAGTTATGAAAACCACATGGTGGAGGCAAAACGCATTTCCATGATGAAGAGGTAAAGACTTATTTGGTGAACACTTGATAGGACATTATATCCATGATGGTTGGTCAGTGTGTTGCACTGAAGATCCAAATTGTTCAATCCAAAATTCAAGTTCAATTAAACTAAAATAAGGTTCAAATGAAAAATTTTAATGTTTTCGATTTTTTTCTTAGTGCACTTTCTTAGCACTTGTGACTTGGATCCAAATGCTTTCTCTTATTTTCTCTAGTAGTAGTCATAAACGTGATGATAATAAGTCATTTTAATTATCTCATGGTGGAAGTTCAAAGCAAAGTATAATAAGAAAAAAATCATCAAGGCACGTGAACAACAAAGAAAAAATAGGAAGAGATAATAAAAAGATCTGAAACAATGCACAGATACAAAGCACAGAGGACCAAGAGTGATCCGCCATTATAAAATGATGTTCATGAAACAAATATCTCTTTAGACTTAAATTGCCTAAAATATTGACACTTGCAAGGGACTCGATCTTTTTAAAAGTGGTGAAAGGGAGAATTTTTCAATATTTGCTGCTTCTGTTATTATTGTCAGGTTTTTGAGTTGAAACTAAGTTCTGTTCCATTTCTTGTTGTAGACTGCCAAGGAAGATGCACAACATCAGCTGAGGCTGGCAGAACGAAAAATCCAGGAACTGGAGGACCATCAAGCTGCTGCTCGAAGCCAGCTGTCAGACATGTCACGTGAGAAGCAAGCTATTACTGCAGAACTGAATGTTCTGAAGGTATGAAAAGTATTGTGTACAACTCATAGTTTGTGGTAAAGAAAATCATGCCATCTGAGAAAAGAGTTGTAATAATAATAAATGTTTATAGAACATACAAAGTTGCACAAATACACACTTTTCATGTAGGCATCAAATGCCTTACACTATTCACTCCCTCTTTCTTTCACTCATACACACAAAATTGTTTTGAAAATGCACATCTGCGACTATCATGTCTAAGTGGATGTGTCTGTGTCAAAGTCACTCTTGAATAAAACAATATGTGTGAAGAGTATGAGCCAGCACAGGGAAACAAAATCAACTTCAGTTTGCTGCCATTTCCTCCTTTCCCCCTTCCCAATGGATAATTCCCAAAACAGGAAATATTTTTACAGTGATCTCAAAAGTCACATAATACAATGCAAATGTTTCCTCTTCCTTCATAATCTGAATGTGCTTGAGTTTGGGAGGCCTTTACATAACTTCTTCCTGCTTTGCTTAGGTTTGTATTTGTGGTCATGTATTGTACAAATTTAAGCAGAGAAAAGGCAGGAAGGAACGTGTGAACTGCCACATTTACTTATGTCATTCTTGTGGTGCTGTTCTGCAGGCACAGATGTCTGGGCAGGGTATGCACGGGGTTGGAGCGACCAGCATGTCCAGGTCGGCTCTAGAGACAGAAATAGCAGCCCTCAAGCAGCAGGTAAGCTACAGTTCCAAGCAAGAGCTACCTTATCAGCTTAGACAGCTAAGCATACATATGCATATAAAAGACAACACCCCCCCCTTGAAAAACCTCCTAGATGTTAACCATGAACATGACTTAAATTTTATGAGTAATTGGGCTTAACACTATCTGGGAACAAATCACATTATGCTGATGCTTGAAATTAATGATTTTTATTTGAAATTTAAGTAATGCTTGGGGTTAACACAATGCAATACAACTTTATTAATCCACAAAGGCAATTACAGGTAAGATTTATAGGTGTTAATCTCTAGCAACATACAGCTGAATACATGTACGTGTTGACTACAGTAAATAAAGTTCTTACTATATATGTATAGATGCACTCAGCAGCAGTAGGAACAGTTGGTACACTGCATTAGGTTACCTCAGACTAACACAGCATCACAGCCAGTAGAGTTGATCAAGTGTATGGCACGTGAAATGAATAAATTGCAGTGATGATTCATTCTTCATACAGGCTTTGCATATTAGTGGCCAGCACACAAAAGTGAGAATTCACATGACAACATATGATCAGAAATAATAGTAAGGATACAGGATACCTTGCCAAGGATCTGATGATTGCTTAAGACTGCTGAGTCACTCTGCTTGGTAATCTTGAAACAGATATTGACAAGGAAGATAAGACTGTTTCCATTCCCTAGGGTTGATACCAATGAAGTTAAGAACCTTTTTGATGTCTTACCTATGTAAGGTTGCCAGCTTCAAATTCAGGGTTATTATGCGATTTATGAGAGGCTGTTGTATCTTGCAGCTAACAGTGTTTGCAGAAGACTTTGAGCAAGAGCGGCAAGACCGGGCCCTGGCCCAGGCTGCACGAGACACAGCCAAGAAGACTTGTGAAACACTGGCGCGCCAAGTCCAGCAGCTTGATTCACAGGTCAAGCACCTGCAGAGACAAGTCAGTAAAGTCTTTAGAACTATATTTTTTTTCTTTGACTCATTATGTGACATATTCACTTATTTTACGGGAGTTTGCTTCAAAAGATTTGTCAGAGGGCCAGAATTAAGAATTGGACCCTGTAAATGATAAGTTCATTGACGAAGTCACTGAAATTTCATACTGTTTAGCTTAGTTTAGTCCTTGTTGCTCCTCAAGGAGCATAGGGCCGCACCAGCACCTCACCAACGGACCCAGTTTTGGGCAGCCCCTTCAGTTGGGCCCATGTGGCTCGGACATCCTTTGCCTCGCATCATACTGTTTAGGAAGTTTCTATTCCTTCAAACATTTACTGAAAGTGTGAAAATAAACTGTAAAGTAAGGCCTATGTAAAGAAGTGGGGAAGGGAACTGAGAGTAAGTTCTTATTTTTTCTTATATGTGCAATCTACGGCTGTCATCATATTTCAGTTATTTTGTAACTTGGCCTCTGGTCAGTTTAGTGGTGAAAGAGTTGATCTTGGTTTTGGCCTTGACCAAGGTTTTAAAGACTTGTACATGGAAGATAATGCATGAAAATGTACTTTATGATCCACTCAGAATTGTGTGCAAGGTTTTTTTTTTGTGCAAGTCTAATGTCTGCATAAACGCATTGGGAAAAAAATGGTGTTTGTGTGTGTGGTGAGTGAGTGAGAAAGAGGAAATTAGCTGACACTTGAAGGTCTTCCTGCTGCAGGTGAAGGATAGAGAGGACACAATCACTTCCACTTTGCACCAGAACGAAGCACTGCAGCAACACAATACTGAGCTCAAGAAAAAGGTGAGTGCCCTGAGAGGACAAAGGATCAACTCAGATGAAAAGGTTATTGTTACTGGCCCTTTGGCTGTTTTGTCCAGAAGAGCTGGTGATAATGATCTCAGATTTATTGCATTTTATCTGTGACATTTCATGGCCATTCGTGCATCATGGAAAAATTAAATCAGTCACATTTAAAAAGTTTCTTGAGCACAAATAACTGCTCAGTGATTGTCGAAATAATTTGTGGATGGCATGTGGTACTTTTTTTTTGGAAAAGGAACTGTAAATTTGCCTCGTCACAAGTTACCTTTCTGTCTCCTCAGACATAAATCTGTCAACCAAAATTAGTTGATTCATTAGTGTGGGTTTTAAGGTATTTATTTTTTGTTTACTGCTTTCCAGCCCATTACCTGGCTCTACAGCAAAAGGTTCAGGCTGAGTTTCTTCTCACCTATTAACATGCAGTTAAAACACAATAAAATTTGCCATGTCAAACTCCCCAGATTTTATCACTTTAGCTGTGAGGTTTGTTTTCGGCATGTTTGTTGATGTTGGTCAGCACTTGCTTGTACCATTGAGAAGAAGTTGCTTTTTTTTCAAACATATCCAAAAATGGTTGGAGGTACAGTTTGCATCTGATAAAAGTGAAAAAAAATGATATTATCTCATAAGCTTACTTTATAAGGATGCCAAAAACAACCTCTCAGCTTCATGCACCTGCAGTGGCTGTATATCTTGAGGCCAGTGGCTCATTCACATAAAAGTCTTGCACAAGTGGAGGCTTTTTGTAGTGCAGCCAATCATGCAGAGTGCTTTGGGTTGAGTAGAATGGCCTTAAGTGTCCACCATAAATAATGGTGAGACTGCATGTAGACATGGTTCATCACCTGGTAACCCAGGTGAGTATGTCAGTATGACGAACACTGTTTCTAATTAGCACAGGATGAACTGCAAGCAAGAAAACCAGTCTGAATAAAAATAATTGATCTTTAGTGCTGTAGGCTTCTGATTGAAAAGGATTTATAGCATTTAATCCCTTTATTTCAGAGCTCTGAATTGGCAACTGAAAGGTCTTATATATTTTAATGGGTGAGATATTGGGTTAACTGCATTATGCAAGATAATGTATTGTTATGAGCTGTAAATGGTGAAAAGTGTAAGACATTGTGTAGAACAGTGTATGAGAATTTTGTGATTGTAAATAAAGATCTTTTTATTGTGGCTGTGATTCAGTTGGCTGCAGAATGGGATGCCAGACAGAGTCTGCACAGGGCGCTGAAAGTAGCGCAAAGACAGCAGCAGCAACAGCAGCTGCGCAATCCTTACCTTGTGTCGGATCCCCCTACTGGAACCACCTATCAAACAGGCTACTTGTCTCGACCACCATACTACCCCGGTGAGTTTGGAGAAAGTACTATGATGGCATCATGAGATATTGGCATATACATTTCTGGAGATCCAAATGAAAGAATGGGTGGGTGTTTAGAGATGTATGTGAGGAGTAAGCTAGTGGAGGAGAAAGCCATCTGCCAACTGACCAATTGATAGATTTATGGATGCATACCTGCTGTTACAGTTTCAAAAACAAAGGGGTATTTGAAAATTCTGCTTGAAGGCTGTTGTGATAGTCACTTAAAAAGGCTTTTGTGATGATTGTCAAGGGCAATTTGCAAAGAGGGAAAGTCAAAGACTGAAAATAGTTACAACTGTTGACTGAGTTGCCTTGAATGATGCAGGAACCACGCGGCCTCATGCCACTCAAGTTCTCCCCTGAACATTTGCCTGGTACCTGGACATGTCCTTCTTGTACTTACGTTAATTTCCCAGGGCGCAGTGTATGTGAAATGTGCGGTCAAGTCAACAGCCCCAGTAAGTAGCATTATTGAGAAATTTTTTTCTCTCCAGTTCTCTCCAGTTTTTCTTCTCTCTTTACCTAATTGTGTTGTTACAACTGTAACTTTTTTTTTTCATTTGTCGTTGTCATTGGATTATACTGAATGAACAATTCACATTATTTGTTATGCAAATAAATTTTATAATGTTGTGTTAAGTGTGCATCCTAAAGTTTAATGGACAATTATAAACCTTGAGACAGCACTTTTTGTGCCTTTAAGGGGTTGGGGTTTGGAGGCATTCATTAGTTGTTAAACCAAAACAGATGTGAATAGGGCTGATATGGAGAGTGGATGATTTACTTTTAAGATGGGTCTTTACCTTTCCTGAGGCAGGGATTATAATAAGTTACAAAATTCCTGATGATATCCCTTATTGTGCAGATGCTAATTTTGTGATTTTGTTGCAAAAAACTTACGCTGATGTGCGTCCAAAACTTTTTTTTTGGTTGCAATGTCAGGACCAAATTTCTTTGAGTTATAAGCAAATGGTGTGTCAGGATTGATACAAATAAGAAAACTGACTAATGCATGTTTTAAAAATTAAGATATTGATCTCTTCCTATCACTTATTTCTTTCAGTTTTTGTTTTAAATGAGTGAACTTTGTGCTTTCTCACATACTAAGTGAATGAAATACTCAATACAAGAAATGAATGAAAACAAACACAAGGATATCGCAAGCTCTGCTAAAGGCTTACAACTTCTTTGAGTAGTGGAAATAGTAGTAAATAATTAAATCTAAAATGTCTTTATGTTGTGGTTTCAGCAAGCCACCCTGACCGATATGGCTTTGCATATCCTGACATCTACAGCTCAGCAGACCATGCTGTAAGCATTTGATTGTTGTTAAACCCATCAAATCACTTCCTTGATTTGAAACTCTTTCATGTGTGTGTTGAACATGAAACTTGTATTATAAAAGCTTGTTTCCAGACATTACTTAAGAAGGCATAGATTAATAGCTAGATGTCCTTGCATGTTTTATCATAGAATGAAATTTAAGGCTTTTGTTAAGATACACTTAAATGAGAGGCAAGAAAGGAATAGAAAAAGTCAGGACCTGACAGTGGAAAGATGAGGAGGCTAAGACAGTTGTCTGCTTTCAGCTTTTGATGTCACGGGGTTTGGACCAACCAGGTGGCCACAGAGGAGAGGAGGTGATCTGGTGGCAGACAGCGCATAGAAGAGCCTTGTATGACTACAGGTATGGGGCCCATGATTGACAGTATACAAGAAAACTCAAACAATTCATAGTTCATGACATAGGTGCAATGCACACCAAAAACAGTGTGGAAGAGAAATCTGATCAGATTTTCTTATTTTTTTACTGTAATACAAATACTCTGCTGTTCACCAAAACTAAATATATGTGAGTGTTCTAGAATCAATCTTTCATTTTTCTTAGCTGTCACTCTCGTTGCTTCTCTCCCATACATTGTTTGCTTTGCTTGGGTATTAGGTAAAAGGATTGTTCTGTTTTCAGATGGGTCTTAAGTCAAAGTATTCTTACAAGTCCTTTAGACTCAAGATCCAACTATTACTGGTCATGGAGCAAAGAGGGAACTAAGTATGGGAAACATCAAGCAGCAGCAACATCAAGACTAATGCCCAAAGCTGTGCCCCATGTGCTCCTATGAGTTTGGGCTAGCCCACAGACACTCCTTGTCACAGAAGGGAGGAGAAGATGCTTGCCTTAGGTCTGTGTTTGCCATCTGGTCGTTGGACATGGAGTGCATTTTTTGGGGCCCACTTGGATTATACACAACTACAGAAGATAACACAGTCGAACATCTGAAGAATGGCACTTATTATTTTCTCAAGACATTCTTTTTCCCAATAATCAGAAATACAAACTTTGAGTATATGAGCCAGCATCTCTTGACAGCTGTATTTTTTTTTGAAACATTATCAAAATTAGGCTAAGTTCAGAGTTGTTACCAGGAACAGTTTTACAAAGGACAATTAGCAGCACAGGTGAGCCATCAGAAGTCTTGCATGACAACTGTAGGTGTGGTGAACTTGTCAAAACTTGTTGAGCAGAAGAAATATCCTCCATTTCACTAGAAGAAACAAGTGCTTTATATTCCGGGACTAGATGACACAACCATTTGCCAACTCAACCACCACATGAAGTAACTCGACTGATACAGAGAGATTACTTGAACACTGCCATACATCTCAACCACTCCCTAGAAAGGACTCTACCACTGCCATGAGACAACTCAACCATTGCAGAGAGACTACTCAATCACTGACCCCTAATGTGAGAAATCAGTATTCTAGAAGATGCTCTAACGGCATCCATTTGAATACATATAGGTAAGTACTTTGTATTTTCTCAGGAGATTGTTAGAGCTTTCGATAATATTGAATTGTCATATCAATGGGTCAGTAGTTGAATCGTCTTTTAGCAGTGGTTGAATCATCTCTTGACAATGGTTGACTTCTCTTTCAGTGGCAGTTGAGCTGTCACTTGGCAGTGATCAAATTGTCTCATGGTTGGTCAAGTTGTCGTGGTCGAGTTGGAAATAATTGAGTCATCCAATAGCCTGCTTTGTTTGTAGTTAGTGACTTGTAGAACTTTATGGGCATAGGTTTACACACAACTGTGAGCATCCTAACATGCAGTCATTATATCCTTACTGTTGTGTCAGGAAGGGCTTGACTGCATGTCTGTTGTATACATGCAGTATACAGAATACACACACTGCTCTCAGTCACATTATTTGCTCAGATAATTCGAGTGTCTGCATAGTTTGTTTGGTTTTTTCGGGCTGAGGACTGTTGTTTCTCTTCAGATTCAGAAAGTGGGATATTCTGGATGTAACATGAGATTATTTGATCCCATGCAGTTACATCAGTGACAGTGAGATGTTGATTCTGAGACTATACCTGCATGCAGTCAGCATCAGGTGTGCTGTTTTGGTTACAGTACCTATAGGAAGTAAACCAAAGAGTGTCTGTGGGCATCTTTTTCAAAGTTTTTCTTAAATGTCCCCTTCTGCCTTCAGTCATATACATATATCTTTTCGAAAAAAAGTTTTTCTTGTGATCACATCCATTTAAAAAAAATCCTTACACATCATCTTTTTCCATCATGTTTCCATTCATCAACTGAAAAATCACATTTACCTATATATAGCAATCATGACTTCATCACCATCAGAGTTCTACTTTTGTGAATCTTCAGTGCAGTTCTGGTACAGCAGAAACTTTTTTAATAATTTCTTTTTGCATTACTTCAAGAACAGCAACAAACTGAATTTCTTACACACCATTATTTAATACAACATTTGAGGCTTTCTTCCAGTTGAGTTAAAGACCAGATAAAAATTTGACCATTTTATGCATGAAATGTGATAAAAAAAATGCATGTAACCATGCAAACTGTTTTAATTTTGAGTTAGAGTCTTAAGGTTTTAGTAGACTAAAAGGAAGAAGGTAGTCAGAAGTAGTTTGTAGCACTTTTAACTCTGAGATCTGGGGGAAACCCATCTATGACACAGATTTTGGAGGCAAAAAGTGTAACATAGCCTTCTATATACACAACCAAAACTGATAGTGTTAAATTACATATGTAATATTGATTTAATAATTTTGGGGTTTTTTCCGTTTAACAGTGGAGAAACATTTGCAAGTCAATGATGAAAAGAAGACATAACTGTTAACTGAAGAAGCTTCAAACATATTTAAACAGACTTACAAGCCTGTACATTTCTCAAGCCACTTATCATTTCTAAAAATTCACTGCACCATCTCTGTAGATCAAACAGTGGAACTTTGCATGCCTTACTCATGTCTCACATCAAAATATTTTTTTCAGGCTGAGCTTCAGCTGTTAATGCTATCAGTTATCTTTTACTGCTTTTGATAATTAACATGCAGGCCAGTGAAAAAAAGAAAAAACCTGTTGCCCGCTTTTTATCAGTAAGATGAATAATCACCTTTAGACTTTTGGGAACAAAACTAAAATGGAAAGAATGGGACGAGTTTATCAATACTTCGGTGATTTTTAAGCAAAATAAGTTATGTAAAATATTTTTGAATAGTTGTCAAATTTTGTTGCATAGCCATCAACTGCTCAAGTCTGTTGTGGTGAGAGTAAACTTGAGATTAGATTCTTGAATTACTGGTGTATGTATATTTTATTTTATGAATATTATTATTTTACGCTTTGTAACTGGTAAAACTGCCCACACGTAGAGTGTGGATAAAGGACCTGAATACACAGATTAATGCAGGTCCCGAGAAAGTGGAAAGTGCCTACCCACTAACTCGTGTTTATTTGAACTTCATGGACATGTTCAAGTGAGGTCAAGTTTGATTCACAACATTCTGGTCAGGATTTGGAGCTACATAGTAATATCAGAGTGTTAAATTATTTTTATAATATAAATTTGATATTGTTTGCATATAGTAGGGAATGGGGAAAATGAAAACAGAAAATTCTTTAATTTAATAAAATTTGCAGTCACTCCTTATCTTGCTGTATGTAAAATCTGTTATCATCATTTAGTGGAAAGATTTCAAACTTTCTTTCTTCAGTTTAACATATCTAGAGTAAATCAGTGAAACACTATTTTGCAGCTTAATGCAGTAGCTCCAAAAACAGACTCTTGGAGTGAATCACCTTTGGCACATTTGTTACATTTAGACAGATTGTTGTCTTTTTAGAAGTGCAGTGAAGTTCACAAGGCCAGATTTGATTTGCATAATAATGGTCATCTTGTTGGAGCAATTTTCTGATAGGAAGTCAAACAGCAGGGCTGCTTCATTTTTCATCAAAATTTAGAGCTGTGAATAACATCTTTGAACAACCATATGCTTATGGGCTGTACTTCTTAATACACAAAAGTTAACCAAGAGGGAAGAGCAGTTTTACAGTGAAGCATTTACTTTGCTCCAAAAAGAGACCATGAAATGTAAATCACTTCTAGCAAATGCTTGAAACTTTTGTTGGGAAGTTTGAAGAGCTTATATTGCTGTGAAGCCTTCAAATCTTGCACTCACTTAACCAACGAGTTTGCCAAGCTATGACAATGATAAACGTGCTACCTTATGAATGGTACTCTGATGTTTACTTGCACAAACAGTTTATGGGGAAATACTGTTTACAGACCAATGCTGTGAAGTCTGAACCTCTGCACTTGCAAGCATTTGTGTTTAGCAGAGAAACGGACAATGTTTGTGCGACATCAACCCTCTGAAAGTGCTCTGAACACTTTCAGAGGGACTCATGTCTTCTGTTTAAGTGCAAATAAGGCCAAGTTTGATGAACATAATATTGGTCATTTTTTTGGAATTGTGACATCAAAGATGCGACGAGTTTTGATCTTTTGACATATTCCCATGATAATGAAAATGCCAAAGCTTGAATGCTATTTTTCTTTATTTGAGAGTGGACAGCAACAAGATTAGCACACAGTGGAACTCGCATGCTGTCTTCTACAACTTTTAGAGTTAACCACATGAAGCACCATCCTAACAGCCAGACTTTTAAGCTACTCCATAAAGTGACCTCTAAGTGTGAATCATCTTTGGCAACTTCCTCCAGAATGTGACACTGAAGGTGTCTTGTTCTGCAGATGATGTTTGCAAACCTTACATCAGAGTGGTAAACATATGTGCTACTGAGGCCCTGTATTTTCTTGCACAAGTAAAAATATGCTAGACAAGTAAAAACCCTTTCAATGCTTTTGCACTTTCTGCCATACAGAAGATATATACATGGTTTTGTATTTCACTCGTTACTGTTTAATGTGCTTAAGAGAACACAATATTTGTGAGAAATCTTGAACTGACTTTATGTAACCCTCATTGCTGACACAGAAACAAGAACCCGTTAAAGACTAGGATTTTGTGGTGGAAATACTGGAGGTGCTGCTTTAAAAAAATGTATGTTGTACCTATAATAGATTTTGATATGTAATATAATGATGCAAACAAGTCTGGTTCCTTTCAATTTTTGGACACTTAATTTAAGAAATACACTTCAAGATTTGGTAGTTATTTTATCCAAATTTTTTTAACACTATCCATGAGCAAAACTTTTGGAAAGGGTATATTTTTGCAGCTTAAATGCTTGGGAAATCTGCTTGAGCACAGTTCACTATAATTTACTCATTGTTTACCTACAAGCTAATTTGTATGAATATAAACAAGATGCTTAAAAGAAATATGATTTTAAAAATAAGCACTGTTCAAAGTTTGTAAAATTCAAGATGAAAATAGCATAAAACATTACTTCAGACTGTAATCAACCATTCATCTATAATTCTTTTTTGGTTGTCAAAATTCTTTCGTTAAAAATCCTCAGTGTAAAATGAGCTGTAAGACAACAAAACATAAAACCATAACTGGACAGCCCGACACTGCACAGAAAGTTCAGCAGTACAGTGGCCATTTTTGTGTTCACCATGGTATGACACTTGTCAACCAGTTTTATGGCGTCTGGTCTGGAGAGGTTACAAGGCCCAACCTTATGGGTCAGTTGTAGCTGGGCGGTCTTGAGCATCTCTACACACGGGCACAGTGTTGAAGGATCCAGCCCAATAGAATGAAGATGATCAACTGCAGTGGGGCAGAAAGGATCAATGATAGGCCAGATTTTATTTACATAGCTACTGGTCTGGAAAATAGAATTTGATATCATCAAAAAGCCAAACATGGCTTAAGAAAGCTATTTCTCACTGCCGTTCCAGTTTTCGTATTGTGAATACTTTCTTGCCATGCATTTCTCACGGCTAAGAAATTACATTTTAGTAGACCTATAAGAAAAAAGCAGGGTGGAGATTTCGGCACTAGCAGACCATTCAGTGTGAATCACTTCTGGCAACTTCATTCTTCATCCAGACCAAGAAGCAAGATGTCATTTTCTTGTTCTGCTGTTCACAGGTGATTTTTATCAAATGTGTTCTGCATAAAAAGAAAAATGGTTGATCCCAAGTAGTGCATATGTTTTACCGACAGCACCAGTTCCCAAGCTGAGAAATGTATACATATATTAATCAGCTATTGTAGGAACCAGACAGTTTTACTAATGATTTCACATACGTTGTAAATATTTTTTCTGATGGTTTTTGTCTTTTTTCAATCCTTAACAGATGTTTTTATTTACGTAAATTTTCTGATATTTGTATTCAGTGGGAATGTTTATAACATTTCATGCACATTTGTCAAACTGTCCAATTTGAAGGTTTACCCTTCTAGCACTTTCCTCAGAAACATGCCTTCACATACCGGCACAGAACATTCAGCAAATTATTGAATGTTTTGCAGAATGTGATTGTGGTATATTTTTCTGTTTTAACATTTATAATGGAAATTCTTTTTTGGAATATGAACACCACTGTAAACAAACTGGTACACACACATTAAATTCAAATATTAACCATTCTTGCAAAAAGGAAAACAAATCACTGAATATGTGTATTTTGTGTTAATTCCAATGTTTCATTAAACAAGTTAACAATGAATTACTACGTTGCCTTATGGGTACGAATGGTTTTGGTCTGAACTGGTGTGCTACACGGACTGAAAGGTAAGGTTTGTGTTTTAATGTTTATAGTCTGGCAATAGCATTCACTCTACTGTTAGGTTAAAACAACAAACAGATAAAAGTCTCCATTCATGAAAGCACCTAGGAAAAGTCACAATAAGAATGAACCTGTTTGACATGGAAATGTGTTTGGGGGAACTAACAAATTTTTCACATGATGAAACCTCTCAGGACAACTTACACATACTAACTCTAGTCTGATGCAGACCATAAGAGTCCTGACTAATTCTTTTTTCTCAAATCTTGTACAGGAAATTTGTTGTTTGATTTAGGGAATTTTAATATCTGTTTCTTTAAACCACAAACTTCACTACCAATATTTTTAGATTCAAAATAGAAACCTCATGCCATTTCTTTCAAGTGCAAAATTAAATTCAAAATACTAATTCAGCTCTTTGAGTCTGAGACAGGCAAATGTCTGGCTCTTCAACAAACATTAAGCCCTTGCTGCCCACCAGTGTTTATCACATTCAATAACTTTTACTACAAAAAAAGGGATATAATCCAGTCATTTAGAGAGGTGAATCTTATGAAAAGAGTTACATCCCTTAACATGATTGCCGAAAAATATTAATTTGAAGATTTGAATTTTTCTGGATGTGCTTTCAAAAATAATAGCAACACAAACGCCCATGCAAAGACAATGATTTTGAATATTTTTTTTAGCTTATTTCTGACACAAAAGTTGTTCTTTATTATGTTTATTCATTTCTAAACAGTGTGTAACCATGAAAGCCAGTACATAGCATATTGGTGATCATCTGTTTTGCTTAAGCTTTTATCAAAATTATTCTTTTTGTATTTTGATAGTAAATGGAAATAAGATCTGATATACCTTATTTTGTTTGGATTAAAAAGAAAGTGTTATTTTATGACAGAATGAGGTAGGAACGATTTCTTTCTCATAGCTTTGAACTTTATTGATAATTTTGAATAATTTTCCTGCCACATTAACACTTTATGATTTTTTTTTTAAAGTTCTTCAAATTTGTGGCCACCTAAGGATCACAATCAAAGGTCAAGGCCTGAACTTAAAATATTAAACTCATAAATTCTGAGCAAAGAAGTGTTCTTTTCATGAGATACAAACCTCAAGAACTGGAAAGAGGTCAAACCACCTTTCCCATGTCACAAAAAGTTAGGTTTTCTGTTATGGTATCACCTTAAGATGCTAGAAGCTCTCACTTCAATCTATAAGCCTTAACCCATCCCCACCCCTAAGCACAATAGTAAATACCACACATTTTTATAATAAAATGATGACAATACTACTCCAGTAATCTGCCTGCAAGCTGAATTACCTGTATGATTCCTTTTAAGGCTAGTCTGAGCATGCCAATTTACTTATTTGTATTTAGGAGAAAATCATGACAGGTATCACAATTGAGATCAGTCTACACCAGTCAGTCTCCCTATACATGTTGTATAGCTCCAATGATCCAATAAGTAAAACAAATTTAACCAGATTTACAAATTCCAACAATAACACATATCTTTAGTTTTCTGCAGGATGACTGTCATAAAACCACAAAACTTTCAGTGCTTTTTGGAACACCTGCTTGTGTCTTCTGTACTCTATGCTCCAGACCGTTCCACTCAGATCTGTGTGTTTGCGGTAAGAAGTTGTCAACAGTAGTTCTGCCTTCTCCTTTGGTTATAATTGTCCCTTCTGTAAGCAAGCACACATATGCACACAATCAAAGGTAAAAGAGGTTAACCATGAATGGCAAGAGTAATCCAAATGCCAAACAAGCAAATATATATCAAAATGTAAATGCTGATATATTTTATGCTTTGTCTGTTTAAAGGTATTTTTGTGCTAACACAGTACATCTGACAAACAACTCACCTGTGCAAGGTGCTATTCTGTGCTAAATCACTGCACCTGTGACTCACCTGTTGTTCCAGATGGTGCTTTGTGTGCCCCTGTCATCATTTCGCATCATCTGATCAGAGGGACCCCAGTCCACTCTATCTTCCTCCCTGTCTGGGTGATTTTGCCTAAAACCCTCTGGAATTTTCTGAGGCTGAAGTTGATGCATCTCTTCCCTTTCAGGCCATCTCTGATTTCTGGCCTCATTTCTGAAGCTTTCATCCCATCTTTGATCCCTCTGTGGGTGTCTCACATTTTCATCCCATCTTTGTTCTCTTTGTGAGTGGCTCACATTTTCATTCCATCTTTGATCTATCTGTGTGTGTCTCACATTTTCATCCCATCTTTGATCACTTTGTGGGTGTCTCACATTTTCATTCCATCTTTGATCTCTGTCCCCATTTCTCACACCTTTGTCCAGTCTTTGATCTCTTTTCCCATCTGTCACATTTTCAACCTGTCTTCTTTCAAATGATGACCACTGCATCTTGGAATGGTGGCAAGGTTCTTCCAGAGGTTTGTGTCCAAATTCTTTTAACATTTGGCTGTGATGGGCAAAATGAAATAGCTGGTTGTTGGCAGGAATAAAGACCTCTACATTCTGGCCTCTCGGCTGAGATGGCTGGTCTCTTTCTCGAGACATTCTCATCTGGGAGGATGCCACATCTTGCCTTTCTTCTGATTCATTTCTTGCTATGCTGACGAAAGAGCGAGACTCCTTATTGTCATGATGATGCCCAGCCCTCTGAAATTGTATCTCTCTTAAGGTGTCCTCCTGATGACATGTTGGCAACATATCTCTCCCCAGGGTCTTTCTGAACAGCATAGATGGCAGAGGGCCCACCTCAGTACCTGCAATATTTTGTTGTGAATGAACAGGAGAGTAAGACTGATCCATGCTTGCTTGATGACCACGCAGTGCTGGATGATCAAGTTCAATCTGACGCCCATTTGATGACCTCCCCATGTTATCATTGCTCCACTGATTCCAAGAGTATGGCTTGTCTGCTCGCTCAAGTCTTGCATTTACTGAAGTGGTTTGAACATCTGTCCTCTGAGCAGCCTGCACACAAGGCATTTGTTTAACATAATATTAGCCCTCAAGTTCTTTTATTCTAATACTAGAGCGTTAGTTATGGCCCCTTGTTTAAATGGCTGAAGGGGACAGAGCACTGTTGTATTTTTGTCTTATCTGACATCTTCCTTGTGTTGGACTTGTGATTGTATATGTTTTTGACGGGCCTGCCATCATGTGTGTGGAGTGTGGTGCCTCTTTATTTCAGTGGCTACAGTTCCCTTTTGACATGCAGACTTGACAATCGGCCCACTTCAGTGAGCTTCATGTCCGCTTGACCTTTGTTGATCAGTGAACTTTTTGCGTGTGCTGGGCTCATTTGTCATTTCAGTGGGACTGGTACCATCTAGTTGGATGTGCTATTTGGAACAGTATTTGCTATGGAGTGAATTCCAGCTTGTATGACATGTTTAATATTTGACCTCCAGATTGTGTTGGGGTGTGTGTCGACGCTGACCTTTGACGTGGAGTACAGTCATTTCATTCTGATGTCAGCTTATTTTCATGTCCCACCATCTGTCAGCTGTAAAGCACCTTGAGCTTGTTCAAAGGGGAGGATAAGGCGATATACAAGGAAACTGTTATTATTATTTCTTCATTCTCTCCCTCTCTTTCTCTCTCTCACACTCTCTCTCAACCCTACAAAAAAAAGTGTTCCCTTGGCTAAACTTCTCTAGACAAAAAATTTACGGAAATTTAGGTGATTCTGCTGGCTGCAAAATCCAAAGTATTCCTCCAAGATGTTCAAAATGCTATAAACTAACATTTAAAAATAGTCCAATTTATGAAAACTATACTATCTAAATTTTTATTCCATAATACAGTCTCAACTCATTATCTCATCAACCTAGCCACTGGCTGCACTTTATGGCAGATGTCCCCAGATGTTAGGGATCATATATCCCCATAAATAGCCTTCCTTGCCCCACACACAATGTTTGTGTTGGATGGATACTGAAGAAAAATCAAGTTGGGACTGCATCTTACCTACAAAACGTGATATTTAAACACATACATATCAAAAACACACACAAATGTGTTCTAATCCAGCATTCTCCTACCTGAAGTCCCTTGTCAGCCATGCAACGGCCACTGAAGCTAATCAAGTCCTGGGCTTTACCATGAAGTCTGTCATGCTCCAGCAGTTGCACCTCCTCTGTCGCCATCAGACCAGTCCTGACAGTGGAAGACGTGCCTGGTCTGCCATACCACGAACCACCTGGATTAACTGCTCCTAAAGATCCAAGATCTGCCATATTCTGCAAGTCAGCACAGACAACTGTGGACATAACTGGTCTGCCTGTAAAAGTGCTGCTTGGATTATCCACCCCTGATTTATAGTTGGCAGCCTTCTGTGACATACTGCTAACAGAAAGAGAAACACTTTGCCTGTCAGAGACTACACTGTTTATATTATCTCCCCCGACTGATCCATAGTTCACATTTTGGGAAGATACACTGCTGGTAGCAGGGCAAAACACTGATCTGCCCGAGAGGCCTCTGTTCACGTTATCTGCCCTGACTGATCCACAGTCCAATTCTTTATGCGATGTCATGCTGACAGCAGCTGAAGCTAGTGGGCTGCTGAAGTTCTTTGTTGTTGACAATCCAAAAGTTGCAGACTGCTGTGAAGTTGTGTTGACAGCAGATGAAACAACTGGTCTTCCTGAGAACATATTGGCTGGTGATAATCCAAAGTTGGCAGCTGTCTGAGATACAGTGTTGATCATACCTAAAGCAACTTTCCCGCTAGAATGTGGACTGGACAAGTTCTCTGTGCCTGAATATCTGACAGTAGGTTTCTGTAAAGTAGCACTGGCTACTGATGAATCCTCCACCTCGCCAAGCACTACTAATTTTCTCTGTCTCCAAACCTAACATGATTTCCTGTTTGTCTGGACTCTTGATGCCAAGCTGATGAAGCTGTTGCAGAGTTGGATTTTCTGCAGACCTATTTTCCAAAAGGCTTGCTGTAACTTCCTTCACTTTAGCCAGAGCTACATCAATCGGCAGGCCCTGCTGAACAAGCTGTATGACAAGTTTCTGCCCAGCTTCTTCCAGTGTCAAACCCTGCTCAGGGACTTCCAGCAAGGAACTCAGCATGTCTGAAGATCTTTGTTGATTTACAAGAGGTGTATCCTTGCTGATAACTTTCTTTTGTGCTTGCTGGAATGTTTCAGATCCCAGCGGCAGCCTGTTTGCTGTGGAATCAAAGACTTGTATACTGGGAGGTTGATGGCTTGTGCCCTCTTGCCCCAGCATGGAAGTTCCATGGCGATGATCCATAATAACCGAGGCATGTCTTGCCTGCCCAGGCTCACCGAGCCTCCCTACAGAATCCTGGTGCCCTGAGAGTGGTGTGTGGAGCCCTGCCATGGCTTGCTGCACTTGCACCATCGCCAGGTCACGAGACTGACCTTGCTGCACCAGCTCTTCAACTACTGCTAGAGCTGCTTCTTGCACTGTCAGTCGGCTCTTAGGGGTCTGCTGCATGGCCGGGTTAAGAAACCCGTGTTGTGCTAACCCTCCTGATGGCAGCTGGTCAACACTCAACACAGCACCAACTGATGACTGACCTGAAAGCCTTGAGACATCCAAGGATGCTTGCTGGCTATAAGCAGGTGCTGCCATGGAAACAAATCTGCCATGCTGGTTGACATCGTGTGAATTTATTCTCGCCATTCCACTCAATGTATCTGGACATTTCTGGCTAGTTAGGGGCACAAGCATTTGATGCCCATGTGTGTTAATGACTGTAGATGCAACATCTGATGATGCTGTCCGAGGTATGGCTGCCGGATTGTAAAATGTCTCTTGCAGCCGACCAGTTCTTGAAGCTATGGACCCCATCAGCTGCTGATTGACAGTCTCCTGCTCTGTCACAAGGCCTTGGGGATGGAAAGAAGTGTCTAGGCTCCGCTTTGACCATTCAATGCCTCTGCTTTTATGTGCCAGTTCTGGAGGAGCTGGAATAATTAAACACATCAGTTTAAATGATGTGCTATCCAAACCAATAACAAAATATTTCTTAAACATGGCATGCAATTAGTGTTGAAATCAACTTAAAGAGAAAATTAAGGAAATGTAAAATTTGCATAAAAGCAATATAAATTAATGCCTTGAGAACATTTATTAAACAATTAATTAATATTCAAAGAAATACAATCCTAAAAATTCGCTGTTGATATATGCTACTATACATAAGATCTATAAATGGTGCCAGCATGGAACTAGCCAAGTTAAGTTTATGGCATGAAGAACCAGTGTAGGATAAAATGATCTCTCTGGTTTAAAAAACAAGTCTACAGGAAGTTTCTTACAATTATTTTTATTGTTTACACAAACCCACTTCTCCTCCTCAAAAGTGTTAAGCTTTAACTAACTTTGTCACAGGTAACCCTGTCCTTCAGTTTTTGTTATAGTTGACATGCATATGTATTGGGAATTGGCATCACAGTCGGTAGCTGAAGTAAATGAATATCCACCTGCAGAATGGATGAAGGCAAGCCACAAAATATCATAACACTAATGAGACAATGTAATGTTTTCCGCAGTACTTAACACTTACCTGGTTTTATAAAATCGTCAATCTGTGCTGATCTCCTCTGCTCTCTGTCCAGCTGCATGCGTGATCTATGTGCATGTGATTCATTTTCACCCCTTCTCCTCCTTCTCTGGATTGCCTCATCAGTTTCTGTTTTCCTTCTTTTCAGATTGTCCACTGTTTTTTCTTTTGGTCTCTCGTTGTTTCTTTTCTTTAGCTCATACTGGATGGCATTCTCTTTTTCCTTCTTCACCAACTGTTCCTCAATTTCCTTGCGCTTTTTTTCCAGAATATCACGCACCTCTGTCCACTGCTGTTTCCCTGCTCCAGAATTTGTATCTTCTTGATATTTGTATTCCTCTGGTTCCAATTCTGTTGGAGAATCGACTTTGTCTCTCTTTTTTCCCTTTCCTCTCTCTCTCTTCTCCTGAGCTATTCTGCTCCTTTTTCACTTCATCTGTATCTGTATCTGTGTCTGCCTGTCTGGGAACTTTATTCTCTTCCTTCTTGTCTTTCTGACTTGATTTTTCTGCCCCAGCTTTCTCTGAACTTTTTTCCTTCTGATTTAATGTTTCTGCCTCAGCTTTCTCTGAACTTTTGTCCTTCTGACTTGATTTTTCTGTCCCAGCTTTCTCTGAACTTTTGTCCTTCTGACTTGATTTTTCTGTCTCAGCTTTCTCTGAGCTTTTTTCTTTCTTGATCATGCCTGTGACTTGTTGACGAAGTGCTCTCAGAAGCAAAGGTGGCCTTTTAATCTCAGAATCTTTGCGCTCTAGTGTTGTCAATGAGCTCTTTGTCTCCTGCACACATGGCAAATCTGTTCTTGCTGGATTTGCTGTTGTTGATGAGCTGACCTCATGTGAGGTTCCACAATTTCCAGGAATAATTCCAATATTTGCTGGGGCAGATGGTTCTGTCAAAGTCTTCATCACCTCTTCTGGTGTAGGAGTTTCAAAATGCTGCTGAGACACTTGTGCATTGGCTATATTTGGCAGTTTGGGTGATATCATGGACTGCATTCCCAGTTCCTCTTTGTAGGATGCTGTCCGTATTTCTGTTGACCCAACTGTAGGCCAGTTTTGTACCTCCCCCAGTGATCCATAGTTTGGGTATCCCAGCCTATGTGAAGATTCATGTTCTGAAAAAGTGGAGTCTGATAAAGGGCAGCTTATTCCTTCTCTCGCTTTTATGTTGTGCACTCTTCTATCAAACGAAAACACATATGGCGTTGAATCTGACTGATCTGAAGGCTGCTCAAGTCTTCTTTTCCACTTCTGTGCCTCTTCTATTGGACCAAAAAAAAATTTTTTTTTTCAAACAAAAGAACCACATAAAAAAATGTGAAATAGGGAGGCAAAGAAATGTAAATAGCATCGTTTCTAGGTAGTATAGTCAAAAAAAATATGGAATATATTTGCTTAGACAAAGCACAAGTAGCGAGAGTCCATCCATCAAAAAACACAATTTCAAATTCAGAATCATAAAGAAATTGTGATGCTCTGAAGAGAAAGCATACAAGCACTACATACATTATCTCAAAAAGCACAAAGATCCACACACATAAAAGATACAGTCAGGGAAACTGATTTTTAACCAACAAACCATTTAGCTGCATATGCATAGCTTTCATGGAAATCTCTCTGTGATCGATCTCCAGTTGAAGACAACTGTTAAGGCAATGCCACACATCCTCTACATTGGAGGTTTCCACCACTGCTGAACTGCAACAAAAAGAGCCAGGATCATTGATAACTTCAAAGAACCTAATCAGTTAAAACTGGAGTGGTTTTGAGTGTCCTCTGTTTAGCAGCTGTAAGTTGTTCAGAGGCAGGGTACTTGGAGTAAATTAAACACATCTGCCAGGCTCTCAGTAAAGTTTGAGTGCTGATCAGCAGCTGTGTTACATCCTGTCTCAATAAAAGGGGAATTTTCTGGTGCACATAATGATGTCCCAAAACTTGCCTTGTAAATATGGCCTGGTGAGCAAATGCTTCTGAAAACAGTTCATGAGCTAATTGATGTGCCTTGTACAGTCCTGCTCTTTTTTTTTTTAAAAAAAAGCTCTGCCATCAGCATAAACAACAGTTCATCATGCCAATCTCAGAAAATAAAGACAAAAAAAAAAACTTGTTTCAGTTCCTGACAGGATATGCTGATAATGCTTGGTGCATGTTTGGTATTATGGTCCTCCACCATACCATGTCTTTACGCTTTGCTCAACAACACCGAAAAGTTGAATGCAACGCTGGCAGATAAGCAAGAAATTCTGAAATGTAACATGTTGACACCCTGTCAATCCTTTTCAGCTGATAGTCCAGGGCATGCATTAGAGCCTGAAAGTTCTTCAGCTGCAAGTGAAGTGGTGTTGCAGAATAAAACACTACTCTGAAAACTGGACATGCGTCCGCCATTTAATCAGAAGAACAGGATCTTAAACAGGAAGTCCCACCTGTTTGCAATGCAAACATCCCAAGCCAAAGCCCTTATCATCTATGAGAGCCTTCAACATTTTATTTTAGAAAACATGCATTAAGGCACGAAGATGGTACAGTCATACCCGCTTATGTGTTTGGGGTTAAGCCAATGCTTCAAAGACAAAGTGAAAAAAATGCAACAAGACCACAAGCTGGATGCAAATTACTTCCAACAGTCGGCAAAAACTGAAACTGGTGCTTCAATTAGGCTTGTATTCCTGGCCTTCTGGTCACTAGCAATGGAAGGCATTTTAGTTGCTGCAAATAAAGAAGCCAGGCACAGATTTGGAAGCTAGTGGATGGCTGGGAAGTAAGGAACATACTTCTACAAATGAGCAGATAAGTACAGCAATAAGTTCTTCCAGAATCTGTTTTCTCTTCCCACTGATTTTAATCCTCTCTAGACAACGGGAAGAGCAGCAGCTTGTGCTCTTAACTTCACACCATGAGGTTGTCAGTCTGAGTCTACCACTTCCCACCTTGAATATGGCTACAACAGCTGTCAATAACTTCAAAGTGTTATCTTGTGAGTCTGTCCTTGCAATTTTCCGCTGACAGAGTGACAGTATATGAAAGAAGTTATCAAACTAGTAAAACATGAGGAAAAATTATGACAAGCTTTCTCAATTTGACTCTTAGATGTGTCTTTTGCACACTGAAGAAAAATACATCCAACTGCAACATGGGCCACTAATTCCTGCCTTTTCTGCAGCACTCATGTTGTATTAAAGTCTGGACTCTTACATCTTCCCAAATGTTTACTGTGTTCAGCAAAATGACCATGTTCGTGCTTAAATGTATTAATACTGCGTTTGGTTGCATGTGCACTCATTCCAATGTCTGTCCAGTTGACAGCTACACTACAGTATCATCTACCAATCATTTGCACTCCATTTCCTGTCTGCTTGTGATACTTGGTCTTCCAACAGTCGTTCTGTAGTTTTGATTGAGAAGAAAGTAAAGTCTGCCAAGTAGACATCAAGATTCTACCAAGAAAAAAACCATAAAATAAAAACCAGGAACAATGGAGCAAACTGTATAACTTCACTTTGCATCAATGAATTGCCCAGATGCTCAGGCTTATATTTGTGCTTCAGCATGATGTTCAGATGAAGCAGCCCACAAAAGAAACATTACAATCTAGAAACGTAGTGCCTTCACATCCACCGAGCTGCTGTAACGTGTATGATGAAGCTATCTGTGAATAGCAGTGAAGAATTTAAGTCAACAATAGTATCTTTATGGTAGCTTATTTTTGGTCTTCCATGTCCAGGTTACTACAAGAAGAGAAATAGCCATCAAATTTTTTTTTTCACATTTCTCAAACTGATGCTGATCCATAATGTATGCCAGCTGTAATGGTACAAAAGCCATACCACTGTAGGATCGAAACTCTTGCTGAAATAATCCAAGCCTGTGTGCAATTTCCTAATCTGTCACTCACCTGATGGTATGAGAGACTTTTGCAATACCAATCTTGATGGCTTTAGGGAAGACAATCCTGAGGGTAAATTCATCAATGCTTGGTGGCAAGTTAATCAGAAACAGGGACCTTTTCAGTGCTGTGCCTGAAACATGAAACATAGTGTACATATCAGTAGACAATGTAGTAAAAATGCCCAAACATTTCGAGCATAGTCCCATAAACTTGATCGCAGCAAGTGGCTGTTTGGCAAAAGTGCCAGCGATGATGGCCAGGGCAGTGAGGTGAGGTCACTGAGTTATTCAAAACGCTGAATATACAGCAAGAAGTAACTGACCAGCATGACAGAAAAGCACTAGCTTTGTGCTCAGGATTAATAAATGGTCCACCTTAATTATTGCAGGATAAACGAAACAGCCATGAAACAGCTGCTCTATGTAGAAAATCTCAGTAGTGTAAATCAAAATTGAATCCATGTGAAGACAGTATAAAGTGACAGCCAAAGAAATCGATCGGCCTTAGTTGCAGCTGAAACTTTCCTTTGTCTTCTTCATTGCTTATCCGGACACCATTCAGTCTGAAAACTTTTCGAACAACTTATACTTGTCTCTTCATTAGAAAATCCAGAATAAGCACACATGATCTGCTGGCTGATATCCATATATACTTACCTTTATAAGTTTTATCACATAAATCCCACAAAATGTTTGCTGAGTAGAAATATATTGCTAGTGGAATATTTCACTTATAGTTAAAGTTTTCATATTTTTTGTTGGCAATTAACAATTTTGGAGAACACTTTTCACAGAAGCATTATTTTTGTTGACCAAGAAAGGCAATTCTGATAGTATCTCCATACAGTGAGTGCTATAACAGACAAACAAAAATCAAAGAAATACCATCTAAACTAACATACTATTGAAAAAAGGTTCTGAAAAATTGAAAACTTTAAAAAAATGGGAAGGATTGAGTAAAAGGAAAAAGAAGATACAAACAACAGACAATAAAAGTGATGATGGTCCACCATACCTGAGATTGATTTGCAGTGCTCAGGCATTTCAGAGTAATCTCTTGTCACCTTGAACAACACTGTGGAGATAAAACAATCTTTAGATTATGTCAGCATTCCTATTAATACAGACCATCCATAAATGTTAATGATGCTTAGTGACTTTTATATGTAAAACAACTACCAGTTGACATTGCATAGATGACTCAAAGTGTAGTGTGCAAACATTTGCATCCACTTAAGTAACAAAAAAATAATGTTTTACTCTGAAACTAAGTAAACAAAAAAAAAGGACTAAATCACATCAGAGCCCAGTAACTAATTTTCATAGGAGTTACACAGAAACAGGAAGACACTGAGCCAAGAATAAGAATTTTTCCAGATTTCTTAAAAAAAAACCAAACAAACAAAACCCAATGTGACAGAAGTACATACATCAAGATAAGTGTATATTGTTTTATTCATTTGGAATATAACGTTATTTTTCTTTCAACAAAAATCATGTTTATTCTTTCCTACATGGTGTATGACCAATACAATCCACTACCTACAGGACTAGACATTGTGATCACAGACTTTTTTGTAATCCTGGTTCCAAAATTATTTTTGCGAAATGCAAAGTAAGCGAAAAAACTGTTTTTGCTTCAGGGAAACTCGTGAAAACTTATTTAAAACTTGTATGACTTTTTTAACTCATTACAAGGTACTAATTCCTAAAATCTGAGTAAACAACATTCCCCCCTCCCCTCTGCTCCTGTCTGCAAAATAAAAACCTTTACAGGCTGACAACACAAATCTGTTATATTTCTTTGTTGTCATGGCTACGGCCAACTGTCAAAATGGAATAATAACTTCTTTAGGTATATTGATGTTCTATGTTCATGACACCACTAATCTGACCACTGTGCACAGGGGAAAATGGATGTCAGGAATTAGTACCTTGTTATGAGCTCAACCAATGACAAGAAAAAGAAATTACTTCGCTGGATCATTTACAGTTCGGAGCATTTTGGTCATCCACTGTTTAAATATGGCTTCTGGACTGCACATATTCAGCTGAATAGTCAAGAATGTTGCACTTTACTTTCAAGCAAAAAAGCACTAGCACGCATCACCAAACTTTGGGACTGACCTTTTTCCTTCTGCCTCTCTGGTGCATTGCCAGCCATATTAGAGCCAGTCTTAAATTCTGCATCTTCTCTTCTCCAGACCTCAAATGCAACAGGATTGCAGACAAACTCAAAAGAATGAAGATGTACCATTAATTGTGGAATATTATGCCTGTGTACCAATATATCCAGCACTCTGCAAAGGAAGGAACCTTAGATGACAGTTAAACAAAAACAAATTAGTAACTATACTGAAATTTGTGAGCATGGAAGTTTTTAAGACATATAACAATACTAATATTGCTGATGATGAAATGAGTCTTATTATGAAGGAATGTTCTTGTGTAAATGTCTGGCTACATTTGTGTTTAGGTTAGCATATCAGCAAAAATGTTTGCCAAAAAATAAAACAGATACTTAGATATTATTCTGATTGATTTCATTCTTGCTACCAGATGCCTAATGGTATAAGTCAAGTAAATAAACATTTTACTGTCATATGTCATGTATATCTGTAGAACTAAAAAATGCACATAAATCAAATGGATATACATTCCTGTAAGTAAATGTTTGCATGTAAATATGCCTATTTAAAGTAACTACCTATGAATTTGCATTTTTATCAAATTAAACTTTGATTAACTTGATTAACTATACCTTTCCTCTGTGTCATCACTCTCATCTAGCTTGTTCTTTGAAAATGTGACTGCCATACTTTCAGCAAGGCAGATGATTTTGAAAAAAGATGTGTTCTTCATATCTTTCAGGTGAAAATTATGAACTCTCACCTGATAGTCACGGACACCTACAAAGAAATGTTTAAAATTATGTTGTGTCTAACTCACAACAATTCATTTCTTTCAGAATCAATATAAGATATGCTCTTTAAATTACATGATTTAGTTGTACTCAATTAATTAGATGTACATAGCACTTTATATATTCATAGGAAACATTACTAGTCATAATAATAATATAAATTCAGTGAAATAACTAAGGCTTTTACACAATGGCAGCAGTGTAGGTGCAATCTTTAGTGGCAGTTAGACTGCATTTATATGCTTACTGCACTTGGATCATGATCATTATTTCTTTATGTAACAATTTTGTTAGTATTAAGTTTTCTACTTCAACTTTTTTTAATATGTTGGTAAATGTTCAACACACACACATAAAGCACTCACTTTCATCACTGCAGCAGACTGGCATCATAAAGCTTTCCACACTTGGTGGGATACGCAGTTCTTTCAGATTTAATTTCTGCAGTCTTTTAAATTCCTTTCTAAGCTGTGATTTTTCTCTATTGTCTAAATCTTTTTCTAATTTGCTTATTATTTCATTTTCTTTCTTTTTCATTACAGACATGCTTTCATAATTTTCCTGTGATGAAAGTCCACCTCTAGTTTTGGCTTCTTGATTACATTTTTCAGGATTAGCATTCCTAGCTTGCCACAGATCTTTAACCCAGTTTTGTTCAGTTTTCTCATCATCTTCGTCGCTACTTCTTTCATCTTTGTGAAGTTTATTTTCGTCTGGTCTAAATACTTTTGATTCTTTCTCGGTTTCTTCAGAAGACAGTTTCTTTTTGCTTGTGTCTTTGTTAAACTCTCTGCAGGAGATATGGCTGGCTACTGTTTTGACGTTGCTCTCAACGTGAGTAACCGAGTCACAAGCAAGTTCTAATTCTAGGGCGTCTAGATCACTGGTATCTTCATCGAAATCATTCACAAGCTCTGCGGGCGTTTCAATGTCTCCCTCCAAGTCCACTCCGTCAAAATCCATCTCAGCAGCAATGGCATATTCATCAAAATCCGAAAGATTTATATCTTTATCAGCCATGTTATCATCATCATCGTTGTTGGACTCCATCTCACTCATTTATCTAGGAAACTTCTGCTACCGTTAACAATTGTCTTGATGCACGATCGTCTTCTACATCACTTGCAACACAATACTACACAGGCCCGAGTTAACCACACGAGCGGCAACAGGGACAGCAACTCAGATCTAGCAACAAATCGTAAATGGGAAAAAAAAAGATTTAACGAGCGTAAGAAAATACTGCGAAAATTAGTTTGAGAGTATTTAACAATGCTATTTTTTAAAATTTCGTAAACTTCGAGTCCGCTTAATCCACACAAGCACCAACAGGGACGACTACTCAGATCTAGCTACAAATTGTAAATCGGGAAAAAAATGATCAAAAGGGAGTAAGAAAACACTGCAAAAATTAGTTTGGGGGTATTTAGTATAATTTTTTAAAAATTTAATAAATATAAAATATCTTAAAATTTTGCTTATTTCTTTAATTTGATCCCTTTTATCGTTTTGAAGCGGTAAAAATGGTGTCTCGTGAACCCCCTTTTTCCATGTAGGCACTTTAATAGAACTGCAAGTATCAGAAGAGACGAAGCAAGTCTTCATTTATAGTTATTAAACGGCGTACGCGCAACTTCTAGCTAGGCAAAGAAGTCCATTTCACGCTTGATGTTTCAGTTTTCAAAACGCCGTTGTTATCTAAATGATGATCTAAATCATAACCAGCTACTGTCCATTACTGGTGTTAGTACAACGTTGTTGCTAGGAAAGCAGTAGGCTGATCTGGAATAAGTGATGAATGAGACGTCTGTCTGAAAAGGTTCGACCTCGAAACAAATTCTGCTTCATGATAGCAAGGAGAAAGATTAAAGAGTGAAAAAGTCTTAGTAGCATTCAGGAAATGGAAGAAGTCATGAGTTTAAGAAACCTTGAAAAAAATAAATGTATCGATAATAAAGATGACATTGATACAAATTGGGTTCTGAACCTGTGGATGGCAAAAAATAAAGATTCAGAAAGCACGGCGATGGAAGTTGGATGTACTTCTGGTGCTGATATTGAAACCGAGGCCAAACCTGTTAGCGAAAATGAAAACAAAGGGAAAAAATATGCTTTGGAATTGGAAGAGGAAAAGATTGTTGAGAAAGGAATAGCAAATGATGGAAAACACAGATCAACAGCAAAAATGGACAGACTATAAAGCAAAAGTGGAGGGTGTAATCCAAAGATTCAATACATTACCAAGATTTCCATTAAGACATACACTTTTTTTTAAAGTCAAGAGTAAGTTACAGATGGTGTAATTGAGAAAATGGTTATATAACAAGAGTTTTAAATTTCATTTTTCTTTAGAGCCTCTGGAGAGGAAGTGTGCAAATTTTGGAGGGCTGGTCACTCAGACCCCAAACCACATTGCTCCAGCCAGTCAGATTGACTCCTGCAATGGCCAGATTATCCCATGTCAAATCATCCCAACACCCCAAGTCAGACTGACCTAAGATTAAAAGATTAATTAATCACCTATGGCACAAGTAGCTGCTAGCACCTGTTTGATGTTAAACCAAATATCTGCAGACATTTAATACCAGATTTAAAAAATACACAAACATAAAGACAAGGCTTTTAGTTAAGGAAAATTTCCAGTGGCGAAAAACATAGTAACACTAATTTCTCTGTAGATGCGCAACTAATATGTCTTGTATGAAAGATTCCATGACTGCATGGTAGACTGAAAGAGGTATAATTGCTAGGATCAGTCTTTTTACCTTTTAAGAAGGGACATTTCCTTCCAGCACTGAATTGCTAATGGGGGGCATAGGGAAGGAGATAATTTTTTGTAAAGCCATTTAAAAAGCTGTGGTGGTATCCCATCTAAGGGATTTCATAGCAACATCATCTGGAGTGAATTACACATAAACAATAGCTTGACACTTCTGCTTGCAGTCCCTGGGGCTGGTATATTGTCCTTATTTTAACCAACATCATCTTTTTTTGTACTTTTTAATTTTTCCTATTGAAGTGAGATGCATGATATTAATGACAAGATTATAAAGCATTCATTGAATACTTGGCCGTTACATTGTTTTTCAGTAGCTTTATGTTTTCCTTCCTTGTTTTATAGGCATATCTAAACTGAACTCTTTTTTTTTTCAGGTCTGTGTGACTATCAAGTAAAAATTCATGATATTACACCCATAGATATAAAGAGTGACAACATTCTGAGTGCTGTTAGCCTGGCTGAAGAAGTGAATTATGTATGCTATAAGAGACACATTCCTGGCAAAAGGCTTTCAAAAGGGTTGGTGTTCTAACCTAGATTTGAGTGTTTTAATGTAATATTGGAGTGTAACAATTTTGCAATGTATTATTGATAGCTTTGTCAAAAAAATTTTTTTAAAGAAACCTGATAAACACTATAGAGATTGAGAGACAAAAGTTGTAAAGAATACTTATAAACTAGTTAATTTATATTTTAAAGCTTGACATATTAAGATTGTTAGTTTTCTGTCAGTTATGTTAAATGATCACATTAAGCATGCTGTAGGTTTAGTGTTCTAACAGGCAAAAAAGCAGTGGGGGTTTTTTTTATCCTTTTTACAGAACTGTGGAATATTATGGTTGAACAAAGTCAGTTGCAAGAGCTGATGTCAAGACTACTCTTTAAACCAATGTCTGGTAATAGTGTTGGTGTGGAAATATGGCATCGAGATACTTTGGATAATGCTATTGTGCCAGGAATGGATGACGATGCATTTGTAACAGAGTGGAAAGGCAGATGTGCAGACATGGAGAGCAAAGACATCAAGAAGATGAAAAGAGACTTTGGCAGCAGAAGCTGCAAGAAGAGTCAATGCAGATAAGAAGTCATCATGGAGCAAGGGAGGACTTGATGAATGTTAGAGGTCAACGACCTAGCCTTGAAGCAAGGGACGATACAGTGGATGTAAGAGACCAACAGTATATTAGGGAAGTCAGGGAGGACATAATGAACATAAGAGATCAAAGACTTAGGCAAGAAGAAAGAGGCATGTTTGATTTAAGATCCCACAGCGTAATCAGGAAACCAGGGATGGTGTGACAGATACAAGAAGTCAACGACCTAGGCAGGAAAGGAGGCACGTGTCAGATGTAAGAGGCCAACAACGTAATCGGAAAGCAAGGAAGGATATGTTGGACACAAGAGGTCAACGACCTGGGCAGGAAGCTGGTAGAGATGGCTATATGGAAATGCAGAAGGCAGAAGAGACAAGAGTTCCACAGAATTCAACTTGAGAAGGTGAGTGAGTGACATTAATGTCACTTGACCCTCTGCATTCACAAGGTTAGGGGCACAGGACCCCTTTGCAAGTATGGAAAATCTGTGAATAACTCTTGAAATCCTCCTCCCTCCCCTCCCCAACTATAACTCTTAATATTGTTGACCATATACAAACAATCCACTATCACTGGGAGAGTAAATCAACAAGTAAGGCTGGCTATCACTAAGACAAAGAGTGAGACATCCCCAGAATGTTAAGTCTGCATTTTTTTTAGCACACTAAAACATTTTGCAAAATTAACTGTTTATTGTAGTAAATGATAAAAATAGATCATTGATAAATATATTTTGCATTTATGGAACTTTTTTTTAAAGTTTTCTTTACATTTTCTAGTGTACTGCATCATTCGCAATTTTCCACAGTATGCTGCAAAGCTTGAGAAAAATTAAATTATTTTTTCACATATCTCATTCATTGATGATTATCATCATCATCATTATAATAAACCCAACACCATTGTACACAAGGGAAACTAATGGCCAAATGGCTTGAATCACAGGATCCAAGCCTGGAGGGGCACACACTAGTTGAAATCCCTGTGGTGCAGGATACTTTCCTCAATAGACCCAGCTGTTGAATGGCTTCTTGACCTCTTATAGGGTTTGGGGAAAGAAGAGCAACAAGTGAGAGATGAGCACAAATCTAACATTTAAAAAAAAAAGCTGATCCCCAGAAAATTGCAATCTCTACTGCCTCTTCCCAGTGGCCTGAATGTTGGGTGGCTCAACATACCATTTTGCACACAGCTGTCACTGCTAATTGCTAGTGTTTTGAACAGTTACACTCATTCATAAAAGTAATTTTATACAAGAACCAAAAATATGTTGAAATAAATTAATTCTTTTTTAAAGTGATAGTAATGTGAACTTACATGTATGGTTATAAGCCTAATACAATTGGTTTACCTTTTTTTTTATTTACAGAAATGCATCAAGTCGACATGACAATAGATATTAAGGAATTTGATTTGAAATGAGGTCATCTGTACCATTTTCCCCCATTTTCAAAAAGTTGATGCCAGATTTGTGTATATATGTACATAGAGAGAGGGGTGTCTACCTAGGGGTAGTGTGTTATACCTCAAGTTCCTCTTTAAATTATCTGTATGAATCAATTTGTTTTATGTGTTATAGCTGAAATGTTATATTTTCATTTGAGAGATATTTGATATTATTGTTTTGAGTACAGGAGCAAATTATTACATAGTTGACAAGTGGCACTTTGCACATTACATGTTTCAATTCAATTCAGTGCATAATCAAAACTTCTTGAAAACATTTCTCATGTCTGTGGTGTACACAGCATGTTTCCTTTCTTTTCCAAGCTTCTGGTAGCTTGGCATACTTCCTGCCTTGCACACATATACTTCTAGGGCTGTGGTACTAGACGTGCATATCCGTCTAGCCTAGAATGCAGGCATCCATTTGGTAATTCTGCCAGAAGAAGCAAACCTACCTTGTTAATATGAAGCTATGACAAAGATCTGACTAATTTTCCATTCATCCGCGTTAATAGTGCCAGGAAGAGAAGAGTTGATGACCAAAAGATCCAAGCTGATGTGAAGAAGCAATAGCCGACGGTTTCATTCTTCTTGCTTCTATTGTATCATTCCCTGAACATTTCTCTCTGTTTACAGAAATTAGATGTGAGATGCACTTGAGAGGCAAATTGAGTCCCCCCCCCCTCCAAAAGGATTTGATAATGTGCAATTTATATTGCATGTGATCACCCTCCGGAAAGTGCATACTCTCAATGCTTAAGACAAGGACAGCATACAAACAGCTGATGAACAACAATACTGACAAGTAAGCAAAGACAAACATAGAGGAATCAGGTAATAATAATTGAGAGCAGGTTACATGAATCAGCAGAGGTAAAGAAGCAGGTGGACTAGTCAATAGACCAAGAAAAATGATAGAGTAAGAAAATAACTTGCATTAAGTTTTATGTAATGCTGATGAAAGTGATTTGTGTAAATTTCTACATTCTTAAAATGTGAGTAAAAAGCTTGTTTCTTACTTGCAGGAATTTCCTGCTTAGTTTTTTGTTACTATTCTGTTGAGATAAGGAAATTTTATGGTTGATTACTTTCAAAATGCAAAAGTGTTCTGTTAATGGGAAGAAAGGAAGATCCAGTGCAGGTTAAAGTATGACATTTTTAGCAAGCTCTTCTAAGTAACACTGTAACAGCATGGTGTAAGGCACACTTAGCATGTTGAATGATATCATTGATGCCTCTAAATTTAGCTGTAACAGGTGATTTAATTAGTTTAACAGACTTTTATTCTTTAAAGTTATGAAATTCATTTTGGATGTTACTTTCGTTGTTTTGTATTACACCAGTTGGCAATTCATCTTAGACTGTCTTTTTTTAAGCTTCATTGAAAAATGAAAGAGAGAGAATGAACAAATGGAACAGAAGAGACCTCAACCTTAAAATGACTTGACAGAAACATGGTTTGAAATGAAGTGTCAATGTTGCATTTCAGATGTAATTGTGCCTCATTGAGGAGGGAGGGGGTGATGAATGATCCCTGTAGCAATTTACAGTTTAAGTTTCTGTTCAGGCAGCTTATTACCTGTGTCGGGAATCGAGTTTAACAATTTTTGTTGTTGCAAAATACATCCAGGCAAGATGCTAAGAATTGTTAAGATGCTTTCTAAGAGGTGAAAAAAACAACTTAGGGGTTAAAAAAAAAGTGATCAAATCTGTAGAACAACCGCTTACTCGAAAGGTAACAAGTTTTATTTGTTCATGGAATTTTAACGGCCAAGAGACCAAGTACGCTTTATATTTTCTTTTGTTAGAGTTCAAAGCTTACGTGATGGAGCCAATGATAGAGCCTTCCGTAGCACGGAATTTCATGTGTGACTTATAGGAACAGGACTCGGCACGCATGAATCCTGTTTTCAATTATGAACTGCCAATCATTCAAATTTCTTTTTTCTTGGGAATCTTTTTAGTCGCCAACCCCCATTCCTTCTCGTGGGACACTTCCGCGACATGATGTTTCATTTTCAGAAACTGTTGTGAGTTTTCCTTGACAAGCGCCAGACACGCGATCCTACATCAAAATAATTAAGTGACTGCTTTACTACACTCATCATTTCAAAAAACAAAAAACCGCGCTCATTGATCAAAAGACTTAATGGTGTGCACACACGCATACACACGTACCAATCTTATGAAAAAAAAATCACTACTAATTTAAATGTTAATGCGTTTATTGTACTTTATATTTTCTTAACACATAAGATATACCTTGAGCTTTTGTTGGCTCCTAACGTGACCATCTCAACTCGCAACACCACCAGCGCTGGGGAAGCTCACAAGTGCAAATGCTGGTCATGACAAATGAACAAAAAAATTGGAAACCGAAAACGAGAACGGAAACTATTTCTGCAAAAGCTAATTATCCCGAGGCCATAATATATACATTACAAAACAGACTGGAGGCGGGCGGGGCAACGAGCGATGATCGAGTTTCTGACCCTGAGCAGAGATAGGAGTTCATATCATGTCAGCAATGAACGGGTTAGTTGACACTTAGCAGCTTGTGTTACATACTTCCTTATGTAATGCGCCAGGCGACGGTGTCTGAGGACTCCCTACTTTCATTCCTTGCAATGCGCAAGCAATCCCCTGGTGTAACCGTCTCATTTAATCCGGAAGGAGTGATATCTCTCACCGGTTGAACTCTCACCTTAGACAAGAGGTACGAGTACCTGTCCTCTCGAATGCTGGACTTGTGATACCCTGACATACAAGAGGGGAGAGCGATGATCGCACTTTGATAATTTCTACACTGGGACATGTGTTCAGGCACCTGGTGGCCTAAAAAATCTGTAAACAATTATTGTTACCTGTAGAAGCCCACCGCACCGCAAACGTCTGCTTGCCGAATCACATGACCTAAAAAAAGAAAAGAAAAAAAAACCTGTCGTCACATGAGTCCCACTTATATGAGGAAGACAGCGGTTCTTGTGATTATTATTGTGTGGACAGGTCGCTGTCAGTTTGAGAGGAGGCGACAAGGAGATCTCATCTTACACCACACGTTGGCCCAGCCCCTGTCCTGACGCACATTTGACTGTTACTCTAAGGGTAAGTGTCAAGTTGTTATGTTGCCAAGGGGCTTAAACATTTATTATGTAAGCAGTTAGAACTTAGCAGGAGTTTGAAAAAAGCTTTGGCTCTTGCAGCGTTGGAATTATTCATGATCACATATAGACTGCACTTGCTAATCGTGATGTTGGGATGTGTGAGTGTACATAGCGCATGCACAAACTGATGAAACAATAATCATTCTTCACTGCACTAGTCGCCATCATAAGCTGTCACTACCATCACCATAAGGTGTTGGGGCAGTTTCATTATCAACAGACGGCTAGTGACCATGTCATGAAGGTATGCAAGAATTTTTTTTACATTTAGTGAGAGCAGTTATATTTTTATTACAAAGTTGGAGATAGCTTGTATCTTCTCAGGACATAAAGACGGCACATTGCGCCTTTACAACCAACATCCCACCTTCCACTTTAGTGAAGAAGTGCAATGTTCAGTGGCAGAAAATGTTTAGCCAATGGATTAATTAGACTGGTGTGAGTGAGTTTGGTTTCTTGATTCACATGGTTGGATGAGGGACATGAGAGATGAAGCAGCTGGCAGGGCTCAGTCATGGCCTGTCGTCTGCTAGATGCACCAAGATTAGGCCAGTTATCAGGATGGGTCCACTCCATGTTTTCAAACCAGTTTTTGCATTACTGTAGTTGATCTGCCATCCTCTGTGAGTGTTGACCCAAGGTATTTAAAAGCCTCCAAGTCTCCTAGTTCACTCCATTCATAATAATGCTGGTATGAGTATCAGTTGTGCTGGTCACAAGACTGCTTGCTTCAGACCTCATGTCCATTTCCATAATTTCTTGAAGTTGACAGACTGGTGCCATCTGCAGAGCACACACTGTTGATAGTGCATAATGCTGACAACAAACAAGGTTGAGAGGATACATGAAAAGGGACAACCTTAACATGCTGAGATCACTCTGAGTAACAAACATTACACATGTTTCATAAAGACTGCTCTTAGATCATGGGGCTTAATTTTCCCACAGTAGTATCTAGTGTGTTATTTTTCTACAGTCAGACCAAGAATGTCAGCAGGTGATCAAACAGAAGAGAAGAGACCACTTCTTGGTCACAATGAAAATTCTGACAAGGGTAGACCCAAGCAAGTGTCTGTAGAAACAGAAAGTGTGAATGAAAAGGCAACTGTGACCTTGGAAATACATTGTGTTTACCAACCAAAGGTGAGTCAAATGTAAATACCTAATACTTGTGCCCCCACAGACACTAGAAGAATTGTGTTCCACATAATCCAGATCACAAACTGGTAATATTTACAGAAAAATACACAATATTTGATCTGTGGAAACAAACATAAGTATAGAAACAAGAAGATTGAATTGTGAAACTATATTCCTCTCTTTCATTCATCATTTCACAAGTATGTTGTCACTTTGAATTGTTCTCTGATAACAATAATAGATTCTTCTGCTAAGTTTATCTCATTTTAATTCCCTCAGCTGATGTCTGTCTTTATTATATCTCGGTGTACGACAGTTTTTTTCCCTTTCACAGAAATAGAATATTTCACTTTTTTGTATTATATGCATACATTTTAAAAATGTCAAATTATTCTTACATTTGCAGTTTTATATCTACCAAATCTACCTTTCAAACAAGTTATTTATATGAGTATTACCATGATGGTTTGTTTAATTTCTTGAGAAAAGATGAATCTATTTTCCATCAGTTTATTAATTTAATTAAATACATAAGAAGTTCTTCAACTAGAAAGTAAACAAGCAGACTAGTAGCTGAGAAGAAATATGTATGCAGTAGCATGTACCTGAATTGCAAGTACCTTGATCCTTCTCATGATGTGGCAAGGAATCCAAGATAATCAGTAATACTTGCTGACTCACTGTAGAAACACAAACACATACTATTTTTTAATTTTGGTCTATATAATTTTGGATCTAATTTTAAAGGCGTTTTAAAATTGTGTCTGCAGTAATTTCCTACATTTGATGATAATTTAAATAATGAAACTTGTAATAATTTTTGCATTTGAGAACATGTGCATGTCCACGATCATGTATGCATTGTTAGATGGCTGGGTGGGCGAGTGTGAGTGCAGCCGATTGTCATAAATGAATCTGGTTAATTAAAACTTTTTCAACAAAGACAAAACTTTACATTTTGCAATATACTGAAACTCTATTTACCAGTGGTAATGATAATAATTGTTATGTTTTAATTGTCCTTTCTTATTATTTCTTGTTAAGCCAGCTATACGGTCAGCCTTTGGTATGAACAAGGTTTAGGTGTGTAGAATTTGCAAATAACTCATCTTAGATCCCCCAAAGCCCGGCACACATTCCCCCCTTAACTCCTAATGCTGACAACATTGACCATATTGGACACAAAAGTCAAACAATACACTTGTTGAGATACACAGTGCTATTGTTTACCGTTATAACCTCCCTCCTCTCTCATAGACATACGCACACCAAATTAGCTCTGGACAGTTGCTACTGCTGCTCTCGCACTGCCAATTCCTCATACGCCTCAGCTTCAAGTTGCAAGTCCAGGGGTAGCAGGTCTCAAACACACATTCGTGGCACGCCGATGACTCTCAAAGTGCCATGTCCCCCTGTCCGTCGTCGATTCCCCACTCGGTCCGCTGACTACGTCAGAAATCAACGACTGCTGCCTCGGCGACATGGACACCGAGAGCTGTCCCCGTTCAGGAACGGCACGTGGTGTGTCTGACGGCTGCGTGGTTCACCCGACCACAGTTACCCAGCTTTACGTTGGTGAGCAAGGCCATGCACACCCGCCGAACACCACACTAGCTGATGCATCGTCTTCCTCCCGACTCCGGTACTGTGGAGCCTGGGCGAATACACAGACGCTCTCATCTCGGTGGCTTCTCCTGACAGTTGGCGAGTAACACTTACCTGTCACAGGTAGCTCAAGATCCGGTCGCGGAGGACGACAGCTGGAAGTCCGACGTTTGACCGCGTATTCCGCCTGCTCATAAAAAACTAATTTAAAAAGTCGACCAATGTCCCGCTTATATTTGAAAATCTGATTACTGTAGATTGATTCGCATCCGTGCCTTTGGCTTTGGCTTTTGCATATCGATCGCCTTTTGATTAACAATTTCAAATTTGTTCTCCTAATTTACCACCTTTCGGTGTTTCCTCTTCCTCCCATATTTCCCCGCTTTTCTCGACACCATGATCGGCACGGATCCCACTTTCGCTCCCGACACGTCTGGTCACCTTACCCTAGCGGCCTAGCCACACCTCAAAGGTGTCGAAAGGAGTACAAGACAATTTCTCATCATTCGACCAGGTGTAACGGGGTCATGCACGTTTCCTCTGTCCCACGCCTTAGAACCTCGACTTAGTACGTAATACACCCGCATCTCTCTCTGGTCTTTTCAGGCCATTGGTCGTTCATAATACTCTTCTAAAAGCCGGTACAAAAGGCCCTTTTAATTACTTGAGTGGTCTGTGCTGAAGACAAGGGCCAATAGTCTAGACTTAATTGTGAGCGATTTTTTTTTTTTTGGCCCTGAAGTTACCCCATGACATTCCCATTTAATTATTAATAGCAAACCTGTGAATAATCAGAACAGCAAACATGAAACTGGGGGCTGAATATAGTTTTTAATATTGAAGCTCTCAATTCTTTTTAAGTTTTCAAGTTTTCTTGTCTTTGTGTATGCTTAATTCATTTTGCATTGGCTGTATCATGTAAAAGATGTTAACATGGATTATTTTGCTTTTGCAGCCATTATCCCATTTTAGTCCTAGGAAACTAATTGTGATCATGTGCATTCTGATGACTGAGATGTGTGAACGTCTGACATACTACAGTGTTGTTGCCAACCTGGTCCTCTTCTGCACTAGCACTCTAAAATACAGCAGCAACGATGCCACCACAATCAGCCTTGTATTCTCAGGTACCATCCTCTACATGTCTTCTCTCTCTCTGGACTGGCTTGAAAATGGACATTTTACACAGCTTTACAACTTAATTGTCGTGTTTCTGTGTACTTGTTCTGTAACTTTGTGATATAACTAAGTGATATTTTACAATGGTCTTGTTAGCTAGTGGAATGTCAGCTTCGTGCAAAAAGCACTATTGGTTATGAATACTTGGTACAAGTGATAAAAATCAGTTGGTCTGTTATATGACTCCTATCTGTACGTGTTCATGTGTTTCAGGGACAGTGTATCTCATACCAATAGTGGGAGGATATATTGCTGATGCAAAAGCTGGAATGTTCAACACAATTTATGCATCAGCACTGATCTACATGCTGGGTACAGTAACGGCTTCATTCGTGTTTTGCTTTCGGTAGTTGATTTTAAACATTACATTATGATCACAAGTCTTCAGCACTTTGCTAATTGTCCTGTTTTGAAGGTACATATGCAGCACATTTACAACTAAAAATTTTCAGTTTTAAGAGACATTAACAGTTTACATGTAAACTTCAATTCATTCATCATATCAGAATATACTGTCTCTTGGTGTCTTTACTGCACTAGGCAAATTAAAACTTCTTTTCCTAGGAATGAATATCATTTTTTTATAACTATGAAAGCCCAGAAATACATCAAAGTTCCAGGTTCACCAAAGTTTTAGACAATGCATCTTGATGAAGGTATTTGACATCAGGGTAGCCTTAGCCCTAAATAAACAATGTTGTTGGCTTCAAAATTATCTGACTGAAAAAGACAATAAAGAGAAAAAGTGTTGTCATTGTTTCCTCAGGAACAGCAGAAATTGTGCTTCATGTCCAGATTGTTGAAAGATTCTTTCTCTGAACATTCTGTTCTGACACCAAAGTGAAGAGATAGGCAGCATTATTTATACTTTATATTTGATTATTTACTAAACGTATATTTTGTGTTTTATTTTCAGGGTTGTTTTTGCTTCCAGCGTCAGCAATTGACTACAAAGACTTTTTTAATGGGGATGAATATGATTTAAGTGTGGTAAGTTTGAGCTGATATCCAGATATGAAGGTCATCCAAACAAAAATGGAAAAAATCACATCATTACACTGCAATTAGTGTATGTTGTTTTCCTCTATATTATGTAATGTGGTAATATGACTTAATATTGCATCTGGAGTCGATTCAGGTTACCGTGAAGAAAGGTCACTGTTAAGGGTTTGTTCATAACAATTCTGAACCAGAGTAATGAGGTTAATTAGGTGGTTAATATTATCAGAATAAAGATTGAATGTCCATACGGTGTACAGGTATGACAAGAACAGAATGTTGTATGGGTGATAAAGGTGGTGGTGGAATGAAAATGGTGGGTGTCTGAAAACTGATTTTGACTTTAATGACTTGTCTGAGATCTCTTTTTGGTTCTGATAGGACAATCGCAGGGCATTTTTTTTGCTAGGCCTGGTATTTGTGGCTATTGGCACGGGGGCATTAAGGCCAATGTGGGACCCTTTGGGGCACAACAAGTGCAGGACATTGGACCTGCAGCTGTACAAACATTTTTCAACTGGTAAGAGTCAAAGTGATAGTTGCAGACTTTATTTAATCTACATAATATATGAAATGAAACTGTAATTGATTTGTTCATTCATCCCATGACTGATGCAGGTTTTTAAGGAGAGTACATGGATAGATAGTTGATAAATCTCACAACTCATGTCTGTCATGGGCTATAGCAAGGAGACCCATCACAAGACGACCAGTCCACTTCTTCACATTCATAAGCCAGTTCTTTCAGCGGCCACTTCAATGTTGACCACCCTCCTAAGTACCTTGATGGACAGTTTTGAGCTTCAGTCCTGCTGGGTCTCATGGCCAAACCAGATCAGCTTACTACACACTGCTGCAAGTAGAGTTCCTAGTGTCCTACAAGTGTGGCAGCTTTGCTTCATGCAAAGTCATTGGTTTTATGTTCTCTGTACAAGATCTGGAACAGCTTCCTCAGGCACGTTCTCAAATGCCTGGATTTTTCTCTCCATATAACCAAGCACAGTCCATGTTTTCCACTGGCAAAGCAGGCTTAGTTCTACAAGGGGCTCGTACAGATTGTACTTTGTAGTAAACCTGATGTGATTTCTATGCCAGACCCTGTCCAGTCTGATGTTATGGCTGCTCCAGACCCTGTCCAACCTAGCCATTGCTGCTGTTGCTGTTGCAATCCTGATGCATATATTTGTGATAGTGCTTCAATCTCTGGCTCTCAAAAGCTGCTACCTTTTCGAGTTCTAGTCTGTACCTGTAGATAGCTGGTTTAACATCATCAATGGCCATGACTTTACTCTTGTCAGTGCTGGTCTTCATTCTGGTACTCTAAAGCACAGTAGTAATCCTCAGTAGCCTGTCATTTCTCTAATAATGAGAAATGAACAATATTACTTGGCTAGATTATGTATATGTATGTTGTTTAGGCCAAAGCAGAGTAACAGTATTTTGTACAAAATACTTCTTTCTATAGAACTAAGATATATAAATCTAATACACAGAACTTCTATGCCAGGCTTTGCCATCTAGATGACTGTCTTTTTTGTCACACTGTGTCCTACTTTCTAGCAAAGGGCACTAAAATATCAGTTCAATAGTCATTACTCTTTCCATTATTCAGAGCAATGTTGTGCACCTTTGTCCCAGGTACTACTGGTTTGTAAATGCAGGAGCACTTATCGCCTTCTCAGGTGTCGCAGCAGTCCAACAGAATGTAAGCTTTTCTTGGGGATTTTTCATCCCATTTGTCAGCATGATATTGGCCATTGTGTTTCTACAGCTTGCTAGGCGCCACTACATCCATAAAAAATTGACAGGTACAGTTTTTTTAAGGAGGATATATAATAATCTACTAATACTAGTAATGGGTGGCTATGAATGTGACCTAAAAATGTTTTAGTGATATCTGTAATAATGTCTAAAATCTGGGACAACATTCAGGAATTATATATTCTTTATATAAGTAATGTAGATGTAACATTTAAGACTTTTCCACTCATAAGCTAATGCTCAAACCATTTTCCTGCAATCCTGTACGCTCATGGGTTGAAGAATCAGGAATTTGGCAGTTTTGCTGTAATACTGCAAGCAGGCTGATCAAGTCCTCTGGATATTCAATGCTTTTTTTGTCATTCAAGGCACTCTCCATCTATACGCATTTGTGTGTGTATGTGTGAGTGAGGGTGTTTTGTGTGTGTATACATGTGTGTGAGAGGGAGAGAAAACATCAAGAGCATGCATGACTTTTCAAATGTTTGTTTCACTGGTGTTAGTGTCTGTTTGCTTCTCTTACTTTAAACTTTCATGTTTATGTTTCGTACCATGCACATATAGTAGGGGTATGCACTCTGTAAATGCAATATTTTTTGTGGCGGTGGCGGCGGAGGCGGTAGTTATTGTTGGTTAATTTAATCTGCTGACAGGGAACAATTTCTTCAGCAGTATTTTATCTTTAATGCTGAATATGCCTGGTTTTTGTGACTTTTTACTGTTATTTCGACAGGAAGCATGTTAGGAGACTCTTTCCTGGTCTGCTATCAAGGCTGCTGCTCACAAAGAGGCAGCAAACATCAACAGACCCATGGGTTTTTTGACATGGCACGTCTCCAGCATGGAGGGTCATATGACGATAAAATTGTTGATGGTGTGATTGCGGTTCTTAAGGTCCTGCCAATATTCTTCTTTGTGATTATGTATTGGGCCATCTATTCACAAGTAAGTTCAGGTAGAGAGGTGAGTTAAATATTGATCAGTTTAAGGGTGTTGTCTCCTTAGTCTTGGAGTTTGACTACCAAACTTTCGAGCTGAAGGTTTGATAATTTCAAGCCTCTTACAGGAATCATGTCCATCCACCCCTTGTTTCTATTTGGCCAGTTGCATTAGGTATCTTATTTATTATGGAAGGTAAAAGGCAGGTTAAAGAAAAGTTTGGGTTTCATTATGTCATACCCTTGACAATGTGAGCCACTTGCAGTTCCATCACTGTCACTGTGGTTTGTAGGTTATGGAGCTTTTGGCTTTTTTATAATAACTTTATAAGGATTGCATTAATTTCATAATAATGGCTTCAAAGCAATCCAGAGGACAACTTTTTGTTGGTAGAGATCTGAGATTATAATGCTAGTCCATTTTCACACCCTTCCTTTTGCAATATCATGTTACTCTCAGCTCTTGTTCTTGTTATTTGGTTCCTCTTTGAGTTTTCTGTATTTGATATAATTCTTCGTTTAGCACGGTTGTTTGTTCTTTTATAGTTCATATGTTATTTGTTTTCCTGTCCCTCCTATGCTGTCCATGTTTTATTCTTGTTCTTAAACGCTAAGAGCATGCTCCTTAGGAGTGTGAGTGTGCGCTTTAAAATTTTGCAATTATTATTATTATTATTATTACTACACAATTTGGTAATGTGTGAATAGGTGAAAGCAAGATTCTGCTCATTATGGTAACATGGTAAAGAGTTGTGTATGATAATACTAGAAGTTAAGGGGAGAAAATCATACATTCAAGTATTATTTAAGCAGTTAAAAAAATATCATCTTGAGAAGAGTCATAAGTTTGTTTTTCCCTCCATAAAAATATGTGGAAAGTAATACTTAAAGAAATGCTCAATGTACACAGATGCAGACAACATTTTTCCTGCAAGGGGAACGCATGGACCTGAGTGTTGGTGCAGGAATGGTACCTGTGGCTATGCTCAACGTATTCAACACAATTGCTATCATGCTTCTCATCCTGTCCTGGACAGGGTGCTCTACCCCTTCATGGAGAGCCTGGGCCGCCCACTTTCACATCTACATAGAATAGGTATATGTATACTTTCACTCATTGATTGACATATAGAGTATGTACTTTTACTCACACATTGAAATAGATACTCATGCTTCAGACATTAACATTAAATAAGTACCTGTTCTCTCATATCTACTTACAACAGGTATTTGTGCACTTAATATGTAGAACAAGTACTTGCGCTCCCAGATCAATGACATGCATAGGCACACACCTGCGCATGAACACACATGCACAGATAGTTGCTTTTCAAGGAAGTGTTCCAGATGTACATAGAGTCATAGAGACTATTATTATCATACACTCTTGCTTCTTCTCCACCATTGTCGATCTCAAGCCTGAATGAGAAAGTAGGAGGGTTGGGCGTAGGGCTAGCAACTCTATCCCGTAAAACCATTTTATGCTCGGGAAAGGACAGCTAGAGAAATAAGCTTTGGTAGAAGATTCTACATCACTATGTGAGCAAGAGGTCAAAACCAGACCAGCAAAGCCAACCAAGCTTTGCAATGCTCAAGCCCATCTGGAGATCCACTGGCGTTAGTATCCACACAAAGATCAGGATCCTTCGTGTCCTCCTATATGGTTCAGAATGTTCTCCAAAGAGAAAAAAAGCTAGAAGTGTTTCAAACTGTTTGCGGCGCATACAAAAGGTCTTTTGGCCCATTTAATATCATCTGCAATGAATAGGTTCGAAAGAGGGCAGGAATATTACCTTGGCAGAAGCAATTCAACTGCGGCGCTGGCGATGGCTAGGACACGTGTGCCGCATGGCTCCAGACTCAATCCACATAACAGCCCTGCGATGGACACCACAGGGTAAGAGGAACAAAGAGATGCCCAAAGAGGCACGGAGATGAACCGTTGAGAAGGACCTCAAGAGCAGAGGCCTATCACTTGAGACAGTCCCCAGAACAGCAGTAGACAGAACTAAATGGAGATCCCTTGTTGTCGCCTCGCGTGCCAGACAGTGCAAAGAAGATTGATATATATATACTGTTGCTTCTTGTTTGCTAGTTCCAGAAAAGTGCATCTGAGATTGTTTTTTTGTCACCCACCCACTGTGTTGTTATAGGCATAGGTCTGGTGCTGGCGGCAAGCTCAATGATTGTGGCAGGAGTTCTGGAGATTGAGAGGAAAAAGCAGCTGGGATTTCAACAAGTAGTTGGAAGTGAGACATTCAATGCCTCTTATATCAGCGTCTTTGCTCAGATCCCCCAGTTTGCCCTTGTGGGTGCGAGCGAAGCCTTTGCTAGCATCTCAGGTACAATATTTTATTTTCAGCACTGCTCATAATTATCTGTGCTTAATAAATGTTTGTGTACAAATTGCAGAAAAAGTTATTCAAAGTTAGTTTGCACTCTTGTTCTACTTGTTTTCACTGTCTTGTTAATACCAAGTCTAAACCGTTTTGCTGTGCTTGAGAGATTTATCTATATTTTGGTTTCTAATGAATTAGAAAAGTCTACAAAATAAATAAAAAATTAAAGCCTTTTCTTTGTTATGTCTAGGTTTAGAATTTGCCTACACACAGTCCCCGGTGAATATGCAAGGAGTTATGATGGGTGTTTTCATGGCCACAAGTGGACTAGGCAACTACTTTTCTACAGCCATACTCAAAATAGTAGAAGAAGCTACAGTAGATGGTAAGTGATGTGTTTAAGTCGTACAGATCATGTTCTGTAGGTAACACCATTCTGATTGTGTACACAAAATTTTAGTATTAAGACTTACTGACATGCAGTTTATTTTCTTAGTAAATCATCTTTGATTCATTTGTTTACTCACTGTTTACATTTGCTCACTTGCTTGCTTTTTGTTTACAGATCCATGGTTCCCTGATGAAATGAATCATGGACATGCTGAGTACCTATTTTTCCTGCTGGCTGGCCTTATGGGAGTGTTTTTTCTGGGATTCCTAGTGGCAGCCAAACTGTATAAGTACAAACCACATGAACAAGGCACAGACACAGAAATAGTACCCAGAAAAAATGATTGTGCTTCTCCAGATAGTGTTGAAAGCCACTTGTCCAGCCAGGAAAATACAGCAACACAGTTTTGATAATTGTGCTGATATTAGAGTCCGTAAGAATCAGTCCAATACTAATGGGATTCTTGCACTCCATCATAGTGTGTTCATAACTTATCTATGTGATTCCATATTTCATGAATGTATTTTGTTATATACAATGATGACATCATATTTTTATTTAAAAAATTGTCAAAGGCTCTGCTGGCAAAAGTACTCCTCCAAAACTTATATTCTTTTCCTTTGATGCTAAAAGCCACTTTTGTCTGTTGTGCATAAACTGTTCTGCAATATAAAGATGCAGTCATATAGTGAACTGCAGGAGGGAAGCAGCAGTGTACCTGCTTGCTGTAAAAGTTCCTGTCACATCTAATATATTCACTATCTGAAGATGCTAATCATTATAAGCCATTGAGAAGTAATCTTAACTTACTTAAAAGTTCCACAATATAATCAATAGCATATGAACCTGATCCCTTGATGTGAGGCAGCAATGTACTTTTTGTAGCACAAGGGGAAGAAACCGTGAGAAAACTGTTTGTTTTTTTTTTTTTTTGGTAAGAATATTTGTAAAAATTTTAAAAAATAATTTGTATTAATTTTTGTAATGCACAAGCTTAAAATGTTTCACTCACAAACCTACTGTACCTCACCACCATGATCATTTCATCACTTCTGAAAAGTCTGTAAAGTAGGCAGGGTACCTATGCAGAAGAATGTTGAAATGTATTTTCCTAAGGAAGGTGGAATGAAGAATGAAGAATGTTGATTACACCAACTAAATTTGCAAAGATATTGTTTTACAATGTATTGTTGTGAATGTGTAAAGACAATCTACTGTGATTTATAGTAACATGTTTTTCATGTAAGATAATCAATGAGAGATTTTGTATATCTGTTGGTGTGTCTGTGTATATGGACACATACAATATTGTGTGTGCATGTGTGTACATATATCAGTATATAAGAGAGAGAAATCAAGAGCTTGTACACATACATAAAAAAAAAAATTCATGATTGCAAGGGTACCTTGATCTCTACCTGTGATACGTTTTGATCTGCCCTTTGGACTGTTTGTGCATCATTTGTTGACCGTTTGTTAACAGTGACCATCACTAAAGATATTAATGCTATTCAGAAGAATGCAAGGATGAGTTCACAGTACATGTATTAGCCCGGTGTCTGCTTTACACCAATTTTACATGAACAGTTGTCGTTCTTTGTTCCCTGATAGGGAAAATATTGCTTTTACTGCCTGTAACCACACCTATTCTCCTTCAACATCTTTAGTTCACTGTGATTTTAGCTGACACCACAACCCCTTCTACAACCAGTGTGTATGATGGGACGAAAATTGTGGGAGGGGGAAGGAGCGGAAGAGGCAACATGCCATACATACTCTTGTATCTTTGAGCTGCAAACCTTTTTCACATAATCTTACTGCCTTCAAATTTTTCCTTTGGTTTGGTCTCCATGTTTTTAGCGATTACTTGTTAACATGTCTTTCGCCTAAAGTTCCATATATTGAGATATATTGTTGTCATTTGTTGATGACATACATGGATTGATTGCAGTTGCTTCTGTGTAGTTGTAGTGTATTTTTATATGTTGAGCAATCGATGGTGGTTGACATACTAAATCCAACATAATTATGCAACAACAAAGGTCATATGTATTGTATATGTATAATTACATACATATAATAAAATGATCTTCATTGTCATTACTAAAACCATTTAGTTTAACCCATTTATGCCGCGTGTTCTAATATTGGAATAGCAGTCACGTGGGAGTTATTTATATCCTACTGCTCGAGACTTTTCACGTACGTCTGCTTCCTGTGGTCTGTATTATGTCAGGTCTTTGTCTCGCGAACCTGATGAAGAGTCAGACACAAGTGATCCCACATACATACCTGAAGAAACTTCCATGATGATGAAGTTCCGTCAACCTCTACTGCTCAGCAACTTCCTCCGTCTAAGAAGAAAGTGACAAAAATTGTTCGAAAATGGAAAAAATGCTGACCTAACTGCACAGCCCGTAGCAGGTAGAGTTACAGAACCACCAAAGGACTTCTTCCCAAAATCAGAATTCCCATAGAAATTTTTGAACTTTTTCTTGATGACGACATCGTTGAACTCACTGTCAGATACTCCCACTTATACGCTGCGAGCAAGGGTGTAAATATGGGACTGACTTGTTCCGAATTCAAATGTTTTCTTGGAATTATTTTTCAGACTGGTTACGTGTCAGTCCCCAGAAGGCGCGTGCTCTGGTAACGAAGAAAAGATGTACTCATTAGTGCTGCCATGAAACGTGATCGCTTTGAAACCATATTTTCTAATTTGCCAATTAGGATACAATAGGAAAGTTTTCCAAGTAGCGACCTCTCATAAACAAACTCAGTTATAGATGCATGAAGTCTGTTCCAAATGAAACATATTTCAGCTTTGAAGAATTCATGGTTCGTTATTTTGGTCGTCATGGATGCAAACAATTTATTTGCGTAAAGCCCATTTGGTTTGGCTTTAAGTTTTGGTGTGGTGCCACTTGTCTGGACAACATTTGCTGGTTTCAGCCATATCAGGGTAAAACTTCAGATAAGAAACATGAGGTATATTGTGTCGATGTATAACTTGTCCTGAAGTTTAGTGAGGCACTTGCACAGGTACACCTTGGACAATACCATTTTGTATTTGATAACTTCTTCATCAGCATTGCACTTCAGGATAAGCTCACTTCAATGGGACATCAGGCAACAGGTACAATGAGAAAGGATCGCATTGACAAAGCACCATTGGAATCAGATGTATTGCTAAAGAAAAAAAAAAGAGACACGTTCGATTATCGACTTGATGGCAATGGCAATATTGTATGCAGATGGCATGATAACAGTGTTGTCACTGTTGTCGCATCTGGTGCTGGTATCTAAACCCTGTGTCTTGTCAATCGTTATTCCCAGCAACTGAAAAAAATATCCAAGTTCGGCAGGCTAACATGATCAAAGTCTATAACCATTTCCTGGGAGGCGTAGACAGGGCTAACCAAAACATTGATAAATATCGGGCATCAATCCGTGGAAAGAAATGGTATTAAAGTCCTCTGTTGTTCTGTTTCATATTGGCCTTACAAAATGCACGGCAACTTCATGAAACATGTGATAAGAAGGCAATGGATTTTCTGTAGTTTAGGCGGCCCATCGCATGCCATTATTTGGATACTGGGAGACCTTCTCAGAAGCGAGACATTGATTCACGGTGTGATGGCCTGAATCATTTGATAAGGTAAGAGTTAACATTATAACTGTCTCCCAAGTGTCCAGTTACCTGGGTCAGTGCTTGCATCTCACGAGAAACACAGAAACATTGTAACAGTTACTGTGCTCTGACTACTGAGTTATCTGCCTCTTCTTAGTTATCAGTGACTTTTCACATCAGTGAATGTTATGTTCTAGGTATTGATCTTGTAGGAGGATATCTTTCAATAATGTATCTTGTCAATTTCTTTGGCAGCTCAAATTTGATTATGATGACGACGACGACGATGATGATGATTATTATTATTGTGTGTAGTACATAAATCGGCGGTACACGGACTTTTCGTCGACGGACGTTTCGCCGCCGGACGTTTCGGAGCCGGACGTTTTGCCGACCGGACGTTTCGCCGCTGGACGTTTCGGAGTCGGACGTTTTGCCGACCGGCGTTTCGCCGCCGGACGTTTCGGCGCGGGGCACTTCATCTCGGCATTTCAGGAGGGACCTTCAGCCGAAGTCAAGTGTGTGACGCCCCTTAGCTCACACATTTCTCTCGCCATTGTATCCATGTATCAGTGAACTCTCTCTCACTATCCCTCCTCATGTGAACCGTTAGCTCACACATTTCTCTCGCCATTGTATCAATGTTTTTTCTCAAAGCTGTTGCTCATAATCTGTGACAATCAAAGTGAACTGTCTGTGAAGTCTGTGTGTAAAATTTGTTTGAAAATAAAGAATTGTTGTGTAATCTAGTAGTTACTTTCATTCTTTGAGAAGTAAGTAAGCTCTCTCTCTGACATAATGCGGCGAAACGTCCGTCGGCGAAACGCCGGTCGGCAAAACGTCCGGCTCCGAAACGTCCAGCGGCGAAACGTCCGGTCGGCAAAACGTCCGGCTCCGAAACGTCCGGCGGCGAAACGTCCGTCGGCAAAAAGTCCGCACACGAAATCGGCTGGGTTATAGTTTTTTAAATTAAAAAAAAAATTCCTCGGTTAAAATTAGCCCATAACCTTATTGTGAACTCGCGTCCATTTTTGGTGCGGTCAGCTGCTGCATATCCCAAGCCCATATACATTTTTTCATTTTTAATGAGTTGAATTAATTAGCTTCTTTCTGTAATTTATGAGTGCGTATGAGAAAGGGTAACAGTAACGGGCAGTCCCGTAACGTGTCGGCGGTTGGGGTCAGAGACCATACTTACCTTGCTTTGTGAAGGTGGTCTGCCCTTCCTCTTCTCTCGGCTTCATTTCCCAATACTCTGAAGGGTTCGTTCCATAGCTGGCTCAGCTAGGCCAAGTTGCCACACACAGCTAGAAAACAAGCCAGTTTTGCTTTGGATGCTAGTTCTATAACCATCTGGCTACATACTCCTAAACTGATTAAATATTGACATACATACCTTGGCTGGTCCCAACTGACGGTTGCTGGTCCGCTGGTCCTGGTCGTCGATGGAGAGGTAGAGGAACAGATAGACGCAGCGGGTCTCGTCACAGACTTTTCTTGAGTTGGGTAGACCAGTTCACTTCCTCATGTAACATAATATTATTAGACACTTGGCTAAGTAGTCATATCATCATTCTATAGGGATGGATGGTCTGACTTCCTCATTCCTTCATGAATCAAGGACATGCAGGCCTGACAAGAGGGGGGGACAGGGGGTCTGGTGTACCCGGGCCCGCGGCTGTCAAGGGGGCCCGGCCTTGGTCAGTGGATTTTTTCTTCTTCTCCTTTTCTTTTTCTTTTAAAGAAAGGTCTAAGGACAGAACACCCAAGTATTACACATGCAGAAGTTGAGTTTGAGTGTAGATATTGAGATTCGAATTGTAAACATACATTATATACTGGGAAAATAATTTACGATTACAAGTACAAGGGGCCCGGAGAGGTCTGTCCCGGGGCCAGGGCTGGCTCTAGGCGGCCCTGAGGACATGATGTTACATTTTCCAGAAAGTTAAACAGCTTTACTTGGTTCCACTTTATACTTTCATATTTGGTATTAAATGCACTGTAACATCATTACAGCGACAGTAAACCGGCAGCTAGCACCTGCACAAGATTTGTAACTATCATAGTTCAGATATGAGTACTGTCCCTATTCTTAGTGGAGAGAGTTACTGATGCCTGTCACTTGCCCACATCCTGTCATAGGTCTCTCTTAGTTTGAACCTTTGAACCTGCTGGCAGCCTATGATTAGCCACACCTTGGTGATGTGTGATCGTTTTCTCGTTGTATCCCAACTGATACACCTTGTCAGCCAAACTTTTGTTTTCCTGACTCCAGGACTGCACTCATCTTGTTAAACAGCATTCAGACGTTGAAGTAAACTCCTTTAGCAATACCAGTCCACTTCCTTTAGCAATACCAGTCCACTTCCTCCAGCAATACCGGTCCACTTCCGTTAGTAATACCTGTCCACTTCCTTTACCAATACCAGTCCACTTCTTTAAAGACACAGAAAGAATTATTCTTTAACGAAAAAAATCTCTTCCACAAAAAAACTACCTGTGTATGTTAATGTGCAACCGATGAGACGGCAGTGTCATAAACAATGTTGTTTTACAGACTTGGCCTTCTCTCACTCGCACCGGACATGACAGTCGCACGTCTTCACCCTTTAATGTCGGGGCGGCCCCGTGGTGCAACGGTTACTGAGGGTTGGCTGTCCTGGGTTCAGCTTTCCTCTCGGGCACGCTGTTCTTTCTCTGCATGTGACATCTGTTTACTGGACTGACTGCCTTGCCGTGAAACAGTCTTAGCTGCAGGCTCGGGGTAAACAACAACAACAACCCCCACCTCCCTTCATATGTCCCGCGTTCTGAAGATCTCCCCCACCCTCTCCCCGTTCCCTCTTCGTAGTACCTTTCACCCCGACGTTCTCTACCTGGTGTTGTCACGTGAGGACCTAGAGATGGGGCTCTGACTCATTCTCAATCCATCAAAAGTGTAGTATATTATGTTTGTGTATACAGAGCAAGAATGTCAACAACCGAAGAAGGTAGAAGACAACAAACTTGCGTCGTTGCAAGATGGTCCAAGTGAAAATGCTGACAGTGCCAGACACCAGCATGGGTCTGAGGAAACTGAAAGAGTCCATTCGGAGGAAAAGACAACTGTGACCGTAGAATACACCGGATAACCAACCAAAGGTGAGTTCCAGTGTAAACATACAAGCATTTCACACACGTGCGGGCATCTGTATGTGCACCCAGAAGGTTGCACTTAATCGAGACCACAAAATGCTTGATATTAACGGAAAAATACAAAATTTGATCAGTGGCAAGATATGTGCCAGAGCAAAATGTCAATTTATTCTGATAATAAATTAAGCCCCACAAGAGCGGACTCTCCTATTAAGCTAATTGCTTTTTAAATTACTGTTACTGAACTATGTTGTCATGTATTATTTTCAGTGTAATGGCATTTATTTTCCTTGCACAAAATGTGATGGTAAATTATTTCACTTTCTATATCCATGTCATGTGTATACATTTTAAGTCTAAAATTATACTTACAACTGCCAATTCAATATTTGTGACATTTTTCTCATGCAGAAAAATTCTCATGGCTTTAAATAAACGTTTTTATGATTAGGATCATAAATATTTTTTATATCTCCGGAAGAGAAGAAGGTAACTAGAAAAAAATGAGCTAGAGACCTATTTGTTTCACGCTTCTTGTGGCAGTTAGGTGCCGGCCACACATGTTTGTTTATCTGTTCACTGAGGGGCGATTGGCTTCGTTGCTCGCGTCGACGCGTGATTGTCTGTCTGTGTGACTGTGAGCGTGTCTGTGTGACTGTCAGCTTGTCTGTATGACTGTCAGCGTGTCTGTGTGACTGTGAGCGTGTCTGTGTGACTGTGAGTGTGTCTGTGTGACTGTGAGCGTGTCTGTGTGACTGTCAGCGTGTCTGTGTGACTGTCAGCGTGTCTGTGTGACTGTCAGCCTGTCTGTGACCGTGTCTGTGTGACTATGAGCATGTCTGTGTGACTGTCAGCGTGTTTGTGTGACTGTCAGCGTGTCTGTGTGACTGTCAGCGTGTCTGTGAGCGTCTCTGTGTGACTGTCAGCGTGTCTGTGTGACTGTCAGCGTGTCTGTGAGCGCAGCACCAAAGCACAATCAGACCGCGCGGTCGTCCAACACCAGTTTCAGAGGTCTTAATACGTATTATCTCTTAACAACCAACTTCAAGTATTCTGTCAACAGAGCATAACAACAAGCTATCCGTTCACACTGTATGCAAACAGACGCACTCTTAGATAATTAAAAAAACAAATCAAAATAAACAAAGATTACCAATTTGAAAAATAAATTAAGCGTAATACACACATTGAACCGAAAATAATAATAATAAATTGAATCGTTAATTAAGAAAGTGAAATATTCACGACCATGAGTCACAACAGTACAAACCTACAGTGGTCAAATCTTGTCCCCAGTAGTGTCGCCGCTGTACACAGCCCTAAGGTCAGTGGTTGTCCCTGAACTCAGCTGCAGTGCTTGCTATGAATAAGTGAGGAACTTCTTCCGACTTGGGGTAGAAGACAGAAAGGTGAGGCTGGCATGTCCCATCCATCCTTGAGACCCACCCTGACCAGCCCCTTCCCCATCCAGAAAATGTCTTCAAAGATGGCCGCGACTTACTGGACAAATATCAATCTCACTTGAGAAACGCCGCTACGCTCACCACTGTATGTACACCTCAACATGAAATACAGAAGAAAGTGAAAAAGAAAATTCCTATCCTGCCCACACATGTGGCATATACCCCTTCAACACACATGCAAACACGTGCACTGCATGTACTGTACATTATCATCATTATAGGTACACCCTGACTGCATACACATAACTACAGTGTGGACCCTCACACACACACACGCACTGTACACTATCATATACACCACAGACTGCATGCATACACATAGGAGAGGTGTGGACTCACACACACACTTGCACACAGTGCCTACCGAGTTCAAGGAGAGGTATTTAGCACACAGTCCCCAACTCGTGCCACAGGAGAGTTCAGTGAAGGTACTACTTAGCATAAAACTGTTTCTCATGCTCTGGCCTGAAGATAATTTGTTTCCAACCCCAGAGAGCATGACAAAAAATAAAATAAGCCTTTGGTCGTGTGTGTGATTCGTCCGCCATAATCCTACACTCCATACACAAGCTGTGATGTACATAGATATTGTGCCTTCATAGGCAAGGTTACACCCAGTAGCTGTTAGCTGCACCCACCACCCGATCCAGTCTTTCTGTTTCTGGGTGGTGCTCACCTCCTAAAACTGAACCAAAATATCCACACTGAGGTGGAATAGTATTTAGCTGGCCACATGCTTGTTTCCATCATGATAATCCCTGGTTTATGAACTTAATTGATGACGCACTTATTCTTTTTTATAATAATGGACAGATATGAAGTATTTTCCCTATATATTAGCTGTCTCTCTGTTGAGGCAATGATCGTATCTACGCATGTGCTGCAAGCATGAATGTGAGAGAAGGAATTTCCTTTATTCTAATGGTTTAACAATGTGTGCAACTAATATATTCATATTTTGTGCATAAATTACTGACTTACCGGTAAAGACATTGCCACTTTGTCACCTTGAAACCAGCTTCCAGTGCTGTAGGTTTAACTGCCGCTTGTAACTGTTTCTTGTCTACAATTCTGCCTCCTGCTCCATTCATTTTCTTCACTGCCATTGTATTGATGCGACCTCCGTGACAGCCATGGATGTGCGCACCCAAAAGTGGACAACTATATTTTCAGCTCCAGAATGGACCACCACATGCCACCTCGAACATTATCATCATCCTAATTTTTATAAGGCTGAAATAATCATTTCATTTTTTATGTTTGATTTATTCTATATTGCCGTTATTTGGGGTAAAATTAAGATTTTCACATGATTTATTTTACTTTTGCGCTCTTTATCCCATTTTAGGAAACTAATTGTGATCATGTGCATTCTGATGACTGAGATGTGTGAACGTCTGACATACTACAGTGTTGTTGCCAACCTGGTCCTCTTCTGCACTAGCACTCTAAAATACAGCAGCAACGATGCCACCACAATCAGCCTTGTATTCTCAGGTACCATCCTCTACATGTCTTCTCTCTCTGAACTGGCTTGAAGTTGTGAATTCACATCGCACTGGAATGTGTGGTGTCCCTGTATGTTTGTAGCCTTATAGTGTCACTAAGGGATCTTTTGCAAAGATATTGTTAACTGATGAAGTGTTAAAAGCTATAAAATTTATATGTATGTAGGCAGGTGGTTGTATTCAAAACACAACCAAGGAAACTGAGTATGCCGCTTAAGTCTTATTTACAAAGTTGATCATTATTAATGACATTCTGTAAATATTTAGAGACTTGACATCACACCTTCTACAGAGAGCAAGAGTAGCAGCTCTGTTATCACATTATCTGTGTGTGTGCGCGCGCGCCCGTGGGTTTATATTTATGTGCTGACATGTACATGTTGATGTGTGTTTCAGGGTCAGTGTATCTTATTCCAGTCTTTGGAGGCTGCATTGCTGATGGAAAAATTGGAATGTTCAACACAACTTATGGCTTCTCACTGATCTATTTACTGGGTCAGGGAAAAGTTTTGATGTAGTTTTGAGGTCAATAGCTCATTTGAATAACTTAGTATGATCACGCTTTCTATGTTAGAAAGAGAGTTATAAGTTTTGCTGCATTTTATCCTCCTACAATAGGATGCATGTCACTGTCTTAGCTCAGCATAGCAATTTACTAGTTATTGGTATCTTTATTGCACTAACCATGTTAAAGATTCTAAAACTGCCTTAATTTTCATATTTTTAAATGTAATTTTTCTTTAGCTATGAAAGCTTACAAATGAAAACCTTCGCTACAGCCCAGGTTCCCCAAAATTTTGGACTAGACACAAGTGAGGTGCTCTTGATGTCAAGATAGCCTTAAGCCAGTAAACTGTTAAAAGCTTCACTGAGTTAAAACTGTCTAGCTGGGGAAAAAAGATATGAACAAAAGATTATAAATGTTTCCAGAGGAACTGTAGAAATCATGTTCAAGGCAAAGCATCAGCTAATTATTATGTAAAACTTTCAGAGAGCTGTGAAGATGTTATCAACATTCTTAATACATTATTTGATTATTTTCTGACATTATATTTTGTGCCTTATTTTCAGGGTTGTTTCTGCTTCCAGCATCGGCAGTTGACTACAAGGATTTGTTTGGTGGGGATGAGTATGAATTAAGTGTGGTAAGTTTGCTGACCTGATGTCCAAATGCAACGGTCTGTGAATGTAGTTAAACACATAAACATAATAAACATGCATGTATTATATATATAGTCTCTTTCACCTTTTTCTGTGTGTGATAATGAAGGGTTAGGATATCCATGTGGATATGTGGTTGTGTATGCGTGCATGCATTTGTTATTTTCTGTGGTACTTGAGTAGTGTCCTTTCTTAAGCACTATTTTCAAATGACTCTAGTTTGCTGGTGGGCAGTAGTTATCGATAGAAAGCAGCAAAGCTTCAATCTTATAATAAAAACTCAACTAATTGAGCAGGTTCTGCATACTTTGTCTTTATGTGAACTGTATAGAAGCTTAATCCATAAATATATCAAAATATTTGTAAAGAAAGTATATATACCATTGTTTCTTTGAAGCCTCTTTTAAATCTGTATATACATTTATTTGTAATTACTTCTTTGAATCACTTTTAAACAAGTGTGACAAGAAGTGAAGACACGAGGGCTAGTAAAACAGTGATGATAAAGATGTTTGTCTGATATGACCTAATTTTTGTGATTTATTTCTTGCCTCTAATAGGAGCACCGCAGGATATATTTTATGCTAGGTCTGGTGTTTGCTGCTATTGGCACTGGAGGAATTAAGGCTCCTTTGGCAACCTTTGGGCCACAGCAAGTTCAAGACATGGGACCTGCAGCCGTACAGACATTTTTCAACTGGTAATAATATTATTTCCAAATATGAAGGTGGACATGTGACTGCTCCATGCCTGAATAGTGTGTCATTGCCGGATGGACACAGCATGGGGATAAATACTCATTACCAGTCAGTTCTCAGAACTGCACAGCATCTATATTAAATGAACTAAGAATGATATCGGGAAAACATCCTTTGGCTGTCAATGTACTTTTATGTCATTTAGGTAAAAACTTTGTACATAATAATTCTGTGGTTGTTACTAAAATTACACTCGCTCGGGACTCGGTTCCAAGTTGATGTTTTACTTTAGGTTCTAATTTGTTAGTAAAAACAATCAAAATTTAAGTTCAGTAGTAATAGTTACTCTTACTGCACCCAAGCACACCCCATCATTTAGAGCACCTTTGTCACAGGTACACTTGGTTTGCAAATGCTGGAGCGCTCATAGCCTACTCAGGTGTGGCAGTAGTCCAACAGAACGTAAGCTTTTCGTGGGGCTTTTTCATCCCATTGCTCAGCATGCTATTGGGCATTGTGTCTCTACAGTTTGCCAGACGTCACTACATTCACAAACAACTGACAGGTAACATGATACAGGCTGAAATAAAAGCCATCAAAAATACTTTAGTATTAGTGTTGTTTATGATTTGGGACAAATTCACTGGCACTGTGTACAGTATAAAGTAGTGTAGTAAACCAAGAATGTTAATACTATATATGTAAGTGCATGTCTTCTTGTGTTTTACTTTAAGATTAGTAAAATATTTCGTAAATATTTCAGAAAGTTTGGAAGGTTGGAAATGTTATTTTTTATGGACCTGAATGATTGAGTCGGAAGCTGAAATGTGTTATTATTGTTAAAATATGTTATTATTGTTATAAATCCTACAGAAAAACGAGACAAAATTAGTCGGTAATCTGGTGTTGATGTGTAAAGTGTCTGTATGGCTTTTCTTCAAACAACATCGCCAAGGTTCTTTCGGGGCTCCTCGCGCGATTGCTGTACGTGTAAACCACGATGAAAGTAGTAAAGCTCGGTTCGCTCCAAAGAAAAGTCAACAACACAATGTCGTGCATGTTCACAACCTCGGTTTGTCTGCAGGGCTGTCGACCAAATACCACCAGTGCCTACCTCTACCACATAATTGATACCAGTCCTCAGAAATTATATTTCTTCAATATGCGTGGTTCTGTATTCTACCTTTACAGTTTTCACAAAATGCAATATATCCATGAGTTTTGGAAGTGTTGTGAGTGTGGCGCTTTTCACAGACCACTTCCAGAAGGCAGATCTGTCTTCTCCATTTGTTAAAAAAGGAGGCACTAAAGACAGACAGAACACAGGTAGATGCTGTTTCTTCAAGAAAGAAGGCTATACCGAAAGGTTGTTTTCGTTGGTAATGTCATCCTTTAGAATTTAGGAACGTGTCTGTGAGTTTGAAGCAATGAGAACGCAGGGTAGATAGGTAGTATCCTCAGTTGTGCTCTACCAGGTATGTTAAATCATTTACATCTGCTGATATGGAAAAATTAAGTTATAGTGTAGTTGGTTGGTTATTTTTCGCAGTGTTGAATATCCTGGTATTTGTGATATTTGACTGTTACTATTTTTTTACAGGTGGCATGATTAGAGACTCTTTCATCGTCTGTTTTCAAGGTTGCTGTCCACCCAAAGGTAGAGAAAAACAACAGACCCACGGGTTCTTTGACACAGCACGTATCCAGCATGGAGGGTCTTATGATGACAAAATAGTTGATGGAGTGATTGCAGTTCTTAGGGTCCTGCCAATATTCTTCCTTTTGACCATGTATTGGGCCGTCTATTCGCAGGTAAGTTCAGACCCTAATTTCTATTTACCGAGCAGCAGTTTTTACCTGGCTTTATTGGGGGAAAGGTAAGTGACGACAGGAGAACGATGTGCTTCATCTGCAGTAGAGCTTGTGAGCCTATTACAACTCACAAGCCACTGCACCCACAAGCGTCATGGGACATTTTGAAAAAGTCTTTTTAGGCATTGTCATCATTTTCATAATTTGAAAGCATACAGAGAAAACACAGTTTATTGGTATAAATTTGAGATCACCCTGCTGATTCAAGTTAATTTGGAAATACATGTAGAAATAAAATAATCGTAGCAACACAATTAGCAGTAAGATATCATCATCGGCAATGACTTTTGAAGTGAGAGGTGATAAAGCTACTCAATTCAAACTAGTAAATTGAAAATGTTTAAATATCCTTTAATTAGCTTGTTTTAAATATTCACACGTTTAGGAAGATAAATTTGGAAAGAAATTTATCTTGCATAAAAAATATCTGAAAAGTAATACCTGAAAAATGTTCGATTACACAGATCCAAACAACATTTTTCCTGCAAGGTGAGCGCATGGACTTGAATGTTGGTAAGGGAAATGTGCCTGTTGCCATCCTCAACGTATTCAACACAATTTCTGTCATGCTTCTCATCCCTGTCATGGACAGAGTGCTCTATCCCTGCATGGAGCGCCTGGGCCATCCACTTTCACATCTACATAAAATAGGTATATGAAAATGTTATTTGACAACAATATGAACGTTGTTCTCGTGGGGTAGCGCTGCTCGACCCCCACACACCCCGTCTTTAACCGGGACCATCGAAGTTTGACATCAGGTGTGTTTACTATGTCCTCAACAACTTCTGTAGTTAGTTCTCTTGATGTAAATGATTCGCTGAACGAGGCACATCGGACTTGAATATTTAGAAACTCCAAGTTGTAAACATGGAAGTTTGTTGACACTGTTGATGTTTGTATACAAGGTCTACAGAGAGCAGTAGACTCCCACCAAAGGGTATCCTCTTTACTCTCACACAAACACATACACACGCGAACACGCGGTCACATACATTTTGTGGGAAAGTTCCAGAAGAGAATGTTCATTGTCAAACACTAACTGTTGCTTACATTTTCACAGGCATTGGCATGGTGGTGGCGGCAAGCTCAATGATTGTGGCTGCAGTTCTGGAAATTGAGAGGAAAAAGCAGCTGGGATTTCAACAAGTAGTTGGAAGTGAAACATTCAATGCCTCTTATATCAGCGTCTTTGCTCAGATCCCACAGTTTGCACTTGTAGGTGCCAGCGAAGCTTTTGTCAGTGTATCAGGTACAGTATTTTAATCTTCAGAGCAGTTCAAAATGATCCATACTGATGGAATGCACGGTGTTTATTTATTTGCTAAGAAGCCAGCTGAAGAAAATTTCAGTTCCTTGAACTGTTTTGGCTTATTCTCAATGTTTGCCTTGTTTCCGAATAATGTATCTTTCGATTTCCATTAAATTGTAAAAAGCTCAACACAAATAAATATAGAAGCCTTGCCTTTGGTGCAACTAGGGCTAGAGTTTGTTTACAGTGTAACAAAAATGTATGTGCAAGGTTTACTTTGTTATGACTAGGTCTAGAGTTTGCCTACACGCAGTCCCCAGAGAGCATGCAAGGAGTTATGATGGGTGTTTACTTGGCCTCAGCTGGACTGGGCAGCTACCTTTCTACAGCCATACTAAAAATAGTGGAAGAAACTACAGTAGATGGTAAAGGGCATTTGTATCAAAGGTCATAAGTCATGTAAACCATGTCCTGAAGGTGCGTAGCACAATACTATTAAAATTGTTTAGCATTACGATTACTGATACCAATTTCGTTTTTTCTTTGTAATTCCTCTTTTTCATACTTGTATTCATTCCTTTTTATTTAGTATTTCATTCATTAATTCACGCACTCACTATTTCCAGATCCATGGTTACCTGATGAAATGAACAACGGGCATGCTGAGTACCTGTTTTACCTTCTGGCCGGGCTTATGGGAGTATTTTTTCTAGGGTTTTTATTAGTTGCCAAAAAGTACAACAAGAACATATCAAGTAACAGACACATAGACACTGAAATGGTATGAATGTAGAAGCTCAGTTCGTCATTCATGTGGATTTTAGCACGACACAAACAATATCTTTCATATCGAAGTCGCTCTCATTTTTGTAAAACCCTTAATTTAAAAAAAATATTAAAATACATGTCAAAAGCTTAATTAAAAATTATTAAATAATTATAAAGCTTGATAAAACAACTTCAAACACCATAATTATAGTAAAAGACGCAGTGTTGAAACTGATGGGTATTGAAATTCATCTTTTGCGTTCCACTCTTGCCATGCATTTACACTGTCAGTTGCTCCGATTAAAGGCTGCGGACAGCTTCAGCAAGTATGCAGTTCCCTAGAGATGCTCCCCTGCATCCAGCCAGAACCATGTCATCAAAACATTGGCATGCCTGCTGGATGTGCTCTGGGGTTTGGGTCCCCGCACTACAGGGGCATTCACTAGTATGGTACATCCCCATCTTGTGCTAGTTTGCCAGCAATCAGCAGTGACCTGTTCGTGACCTGAACATAATGACTAATTGCTCTTGCCCTCCAAGCCGCAGTGTCATGTCCCAGTTTCAATCACAGACTGAAATCGACCAGAAGGGCGGGAGTTGTTCCTGATTTATACCTCGTGCTCCATGCTCTGATTTCACAGCGAGAAGCTTAGTTCATCCCTGAAATATCATGCCCTTTGGTGGGAGCCAACATTTCGAGTTTTAAGAACACTTAGAATCTCAGTGTACACAGTTTATAGCATGCTACTACACGCGGTGCACAACAAAAGCGTAGAAACCTAAATGTAAAGGACATATCTGGTCCTACATGTCTAATGAAGTCTTTAGAAAGAAAACTAAATGGAAGTCTAGTAAGACGAGCTTGTAATATTACTGCTTTGGAATACAGGTGACTAAGCAAAGGTCATTTAATACAGTTGGAGAATCTTTGGGAGACCTTCCACTAGTTTCAAAATATAATTTCAGTTATGTGAGTTGTACGGACAGGCAGGCCTTAGTGTCTATAGTCAGATGCTTTTCTGTGCATGGTTGGTGATGAGATATTGACAAAGAAAATGTGTATATGTTGTTTCGTATAGCTTCTTCTGCTGATATACTCTTAAATGACTGTGTGAACCTATTTGTTATGTTGCTTTTCATTTATCGTATTTTATGTGTTGTATACCTTTGCATTATAGAAATTAATTAAGCAGATTCTGAAAAAATGAGAACTTGATTTTCTGTGAGTCTGAATGTCACACCTTTGACAGCATCGAAACTGCTCTGTTTAAAGGGATTTATAATATCCTGTCTGGTCTGGATAAGTGTGAGATCTCATTCCTTGACCATGTTAAATCGTTTTGTGGCTTTAGACACAACTGACCATATCATCCTCATTCATATACGTGTCATGTGTGAAGAGCATGATCAAGTGGCCTGTGAACTACTCAATCCAAAAAGATTCTTTTTTTGGTGAACTGCGAATGTGAAAAGTGAAATAGGGAACGGAGGACCAGCAGGACATTTCTCGGCACGATGCTAGAGTGGACGGAGCTACTGGTCAGCAGTCAAAGCGACTTCACGCCAACTTCACTTTGAGACCCTTACAATCCTTTACAAACACAGGAGCTTGTATATGCTTTAGAGAAATTACAGGTTATTATAATTGGAAGTTATGCTCGTGTCAGAACTTTCTCTTTAATATTGAGAGTTCATTTATATTGATGACAAAGGTGTACTCCTGACATTTCCACACAGTGTTTTTGTTACTTTTTAATTTAGGTAGCAACAGCTATATTAAAAAAATAATAAAAACATAAAAATCAAGATCCGGCATTTACGCAGAGAAGACACACACACAAACACCTCTTTCGTAGATGTAAGAACAACACATAAAGTGTAAAATATTTGTAGCCATGTTTATTGTGTCTCACACAATCCCCTCCCTGTGGCTGATGGAGTAGTTTGAATGCCTCATGGGATTTCTCCAAGTTTCTGTCTTCCCATCGAGTAAGGAAGTGGTCTGTAGTAAAGAGAGCATACAGATAACATGCATCGCACGGATTATCTACTCAGGAATTCTCTACCATCTCTGTTTGTCTTGTATAAGCTACGGATGAACAATTGTACAAACCAGTCATAACTTGAGTACTTATGTGTCAGTTTTTCATCATTCGTAGAACTACCATCTACTACTTCATTATATGTGACCCTGGTACTTGACATCCAGGTAAAGTGTCTTATGTCTGTTCTTGTTCCTTTTACCAGTTGGGGTTGTGGCAACGATTAATAAATGAGAAAAACCCCAAACAAGTAGTCAAATAAATAAAAATTCAGAACTCACTAACCCCAAGAAGAGGAGAGTTGTCCATTGCAGCTACTAAAGGCAGGCCTCTGCACACACATCAACATCAGTGATTATTGACGGGTTGGCAAAGTTTGGACTCAAAGCTAAATGGCAAGGACTAAGAATTAAGCAAGTTAGTAAAACTGTCTATTGCCCCTGTCTTCCTTGTCTTCACTTTCAGTTTTTAATTTGTTAACTGTCATTGCTTGCTTCTTCAGCTGTAAGTGAAGGAGTCTTCTGTACACATTGATGGACGAGAAGAGAGAGATAGAAATAGAAAGGGAAATGGATTAGTTAAAAATCCGTTAAAATATAAAACTACATTTGACTGACGGGTCATCCCATCAAAATAAGTTTTATATATATATATGCAAGCGCGAGGGAACACACATTCACACACACAGCCACACACTAGCACACAATGACACACTAACACACAGTGACACAGCTTTACTTGTAAGAGAAGCTGGCTTTGCAGTCATGGTGCAGTAGGTACCTGTGAGATTTGATGTTATAGTAGAGACAGCGCTGGTGACTGTACCCAGGATGGATTGCACAATGTTGCCGACGGGTATGTTGATGGCGGCCGTCACACAGTTGACCAGTTTGGACACGATGCCAAGAACAAGAGCCAGAAGGCCCTGGACGACAGCAAGAGCGGTACCCAGCAGACTGCCCAGCAAGCTGCCGACTAAGGACGTGACAACGTTCAGGAGAGCAGCAGCAATGGGGCCGAGGACAGACATGACGGTTGTCAGTAGTGGGGGGACCAGCATCATCACGGGTTCGACCAGCGTCGCCAAGGAATTGGTGGCAAGCAAGGCTCGTTCTTCTGGAACATGAGCCGACATACTTGCTGCGGCCAACACCAGAATCAGCACCAGCGACTTCATGGCTGTGAGGATCTGAAATCACATCACTCAGTGTTGTTGTCACACAAGTCACATTGTGCTGTAACTGTAACCACATTTCTTGTGACAGCATTATTGTTTTCTCATCAGTAAAACGTCTTGTCATATACATTTTGTTTTGTCACAGAATCACAACTGTCGACGCTGTGATAACTATAAACACATCGGTTAGACCGATTTGAAAACAAGAGGGAAACCCAAACTACTGTCATTAAACTTGTAGAAATATAAAATAAGCAACAGAAGTAAAGTGGATTGTGAAAGGCAAGTATAACATATACAAAGGTTGAACGTGTCAATGAGTATGGAGTGACTACGAGAGACAGAGACGGTATGTGCGTTCCGATGCGCGCGTTTGTGTGTGTGTAAAGTCATTGCCTGCAAAGAGCCATCAGCAATTGTCTCCTCTGATTGCAACCGACTTTTTACCTCGGTGTATACCGTTAATGTGGACTAATTTACAAATGGACATTTCCTTTTCTGAGAGAGTACTTAAGACCACCACGAACAGCTACACCCATTGAAAGATTAAACTCGCGAAAAGCTACAAATCTGAAAAACAAGAAAGAACAGACGCACGAAAACATGAAAAAATAAAAAAGAGTTCAAGACTTAAGTGTTGAAGTCTGAATATACCGACATGTACGGAGGCCAACAAAAGTCTAAGATCCCCCACTTAGTAGACTGCTTACCGTTGACGAGTGCTAAAAGTGGAAGCTGTGGTGTAAGCTGTGGGTGGCTGGAACCTGCTTGTCTGGGCAAAGAAGTGGCGGCCTTTTATAGTCAAAGGTGTCACGTGATGTGTTCCACAAAACACGAGGCGAAGGATGCGGTCAGTTGTGAGAACTAATAACGGAGTTGTTTTTCCACTGACCGTGTGTTCGTGATCTTAAAGTATAATTAGTTTACCTTTCTAGCTACAACTACAATCGGAATAATTGACTTGTAAAAATATTAGTCCTTACTCCCATACCTTGCAGGACTTGGATAAAAAATACAGAAATCTGTTAAAATAAGCGATGGGTGGAAATGTTAAAAACTATTATCAAGAAGACAATCTGATTTTGCTTTGAGAGAATAACTAATTAGTATGCTTATCAGCATGTGATCATAATGAGTATGCTTTCCTTATCAAACCAATCACTTGAAACTTGTCAGGTGTAGAAGAAGAGAGGAATTTATTAACACGTTTTTTGTATCTGCCCACCAACAAACAGGTGGACATTAAGAGTGAAGCAGCTTGTACTTGTGTCTAAGTGTTGTAGAGTATTCCACAAAGTCTACAATGCACCTTTCAAAGATCATCTGCAACAGCAGCGAAAACAACAAAATCCTTAAAACTAGTTTTTTTTAATAGAAAAAAAAATTGCTAAGAGCCCGTTTTGTCAAAGCTTAGAAAAGTACTAACATGACCAAAGCTCGTCAAAGGGCGCAAGTTTGTTCTGTCTGTGTCATACTTTAATCAACTTTGTCCACCAGTCACCGCCAGGAGGCAGAGCTCTGCTTGACTGGCAAAAATATGTTGGCACATATAGAAATAAAAAACGAAACTTTTAATGCAGTCTTTCTTTTGCGAAGAGGGGGAAAAACGGACGAAAAGAAAAGGTACCGCAGTCTGACCTGGAGAATAAGAAGTCAGTCGCAGATGTGCTCTAAATGTGTAGCGGACATGTCGTCGTCATCGTCGTCGAGGACCTTTCGCTTGATGTACAAGTACGATAAGGAATGTCGGTGCTGCGTGTAGGTAAACATTATTTGTCCATCGGTCTTATATCCGGTGTTGTAACCACCGCTGGACTGTTGCGTACGCAAAACGTTTTTATAATCGTGTTGGTGGAGTTGGTTTTGATTTTTGTTGAGACCTTTGGTGGAAAGTTTGTTTGTGTCGCCAAACAGATGAAGGTCTTACTGCAGAGACCCACGTGACCTTACTTTACGTTCTTACACGATAAGACCGACATTCAGCCCTTCATTTTGTCATATATCTGTGGTGAAGATTAATCCCTTACAAACACAGGAGCTTGTACAATCCCTTACAAACACAGGAGCTTGTACAATCCCTTACAAACACAGGAGCTTGCATCCATCGAGTCTCGTGATGACACTTGGCACAGCCTGCTTTGGACATCATGGTTTTTGTCTTCCTTCATCTCACACAGTTACCATGTCCATAAACAAATCATTGGACTCTGTCCGAGGACATGTATAGTCTCTGTCTTTTAGGTAGAGAAATGAGAAAATATCCACCATGTCACTCAAACTAATTAACACATTCTTACAACTTGACAAAATGGATTTAATATCTCCAAATGTAACCGATGGCCAGAAGGCGAATGCTTTCTGGTGACTAACAGGAGGTGTGCTGCTGCTCTTTCTAATGGAGTTCTCTTAACTGAGCTTGCTAGCGTTAGTAAACATGCTATCTTGTTATTTTGCAGTTATTTACAGTTATTTTCATTGCTAGTATACCAAATACCAAGAAATGATTTAATTCTTTTTTGATGGACTGCACTTGTAATTTGCGTAAGAATATACCTTGCGAGTTTTACGTGCCTGCTACATGTTAATGACTTTTGTGTGGCTTCCTACTCTGTCGGATATTTTCAGAATAACGCCGATGTATAATGAATTCTTCCAAAAACAGTCTTCTGCCCAGTTAGGGTCATTTCTCTATTATCTTAGTATTAGTTTGTACTATTTGCGCTACTTGACTTCATGACAACTTGCACTTCCTTCCTTTTAAGTGTTTCTTCTGGGACAAAAGGTGCATTGTAGACTTTGGTGGAATACTCTACAACACTTAGACACAAGTACAAGCTGCTGCTTCTTTCTTAATGTCCACCTGTTTGTTGGTGGGCAGATACAAAAAACGTGTTAATAAATTCCTCTCTTCTTCTACACCTGACAAGTTTCAAGTGATTGGCTAGATAAGGAAAGCATACTCATTATGATCACATGCTGATAAGCATACTAATTAGTTATTCTCTCAAAGCAAAATCAGATTGTCTTTCTTGATAATAGTCTTTAACAATTCCACCCATCGCTTATTTTAACAGATTTCTGTATTTTTTTTACCCAAGTCCTGCAAGGTATGGGAGTAAGGACTAATATTTTTACAAGTCAATTATTCCGATTGTGGCTGTAGCTAGAAAAGTAAACTAATTATACTTTAAGATCACGAACACACGGTCAGTGGAAAAACAACTCCGTTATTAGTTCTCACAACTGACCGCATCCTTCGCCTCGTGTTTTGTGGAACACATCACGTGACACCTTTGACTATAAAAGGCCGCCACTTCTTTGCCCAGACAAGCAGGTTCCAGCCACCCACAGCTTACACCACAGCTTCCACTTTCAGCACTCGTCAACGGTAAGCAGTCTACTAAGTGGGGGATCTTAGACTTTTGTTGGCCTCCGTACATGTCGGTATATTCAGACTTCAACACTTAAGTCTTGAACTCCTTTTATTTATTTTTTATTTATTTATTTTTTTTTTTTTTTTTTTTTTTTTGGTGCGTCTGTACTTTCTTGTTTTTCAGATTTGTAACTTTTCGCGAGTTTAATCTTTTAATGGGTGTAGCTGTTTGTGGTGGTCTTAAGTACTCTCTCAGAAAATGAAATGTCCATTTGTAAATTAGTCCACATTAACGGTATACACCGAGGTGAAATGTCGGTTGCAATCAGAGGAGACAATTGCTGATGGCTCTTTGCAGGCAATGACTTTACACACACAAACGCGCGCATCGGAACGCACCTACCGTCTCTGTCTCTCGTACTCACTCCATACTCACTGACACGTTCAACCTTTGTATATGTTATACTTGCCTTTCACAATCCACTTTACTTCTGTTGCTTATTTTATATTTCTACAAGTTTAATGACAGTAGTTTGGGTTTCCCTCTTGTTTTCAAATCGGTCTAACCGATGTGTTTATAGTTATCACAGCGTCGACAGTTGTGATTCTGTGACAAAACAAAATGTATATGACAAGAAGTTTTACTGATGACAAAACACTAATGCTGTCACAAGAAATGTGGTTACAGTTACAGCACAATGTGACTTGTGTGACAACAACACTGAGTGATGTGATTTCAGATCCTCACAGCCATGAAGTCGCTGGTGCTGATTCTGGTGTTGGCCGCAGCAAGTATGTCGGCTCATGTTCCAGAAGAACGGGACTTGCTTTCGCTGGTCGATCCCGTAGTGATGCTGGTCCCCCCACTACTGACAACCCTCATGTCTGTCCTCGGCCCCATTGCTGCTGCTCTCCTGAACGTTGTCACGTCCTTAGTCGGCAGCTTGCTGGGCAGTCTGCTGGGTACCGCTCTTGCTGTCGTCCAGGGCCTTCTGGCTCTTGTTCTTGGCATCGTGTCCAAACTGGTCAGCTGTGTGACGGCCGCCATCAACATACCCGTCGGCAACATTGTGCAATCCATCCTGGGTTCAGTCACCAGCGCTGTCTCTACTATAACATCAAATCTCACAGGTACCTACTGCACCATGACTGCAAAGCCAGCTTCTCTTACAAGTAAAGCAGTGTCGCTGTGTGCTAGTGTGTGGCTGTGTGTGTGAATGTGTGTGTGTGTTCCCTCGCGCCTGCATATATATATATGTAAAACTTATTTTGATGGGATGACCCGACAGTCAAATGTAGTTTTATATTTTAACAGATTTTTAACTAATCCATTTCCCATTCTATCCCTCTCCCTTCTCGTCCATCAATGTGTACAGAAGACTCCTTCACTTACAGCTGAAGAAGCAAGCAATGACAGTTAACAAATTAAAAACTGAAAGTGAAGATAAGGAAGACAGGAGCAATAGACAGTTTTACTAACTTGCTTAATTCTTAGTCCTTGCCATTTAGCTTTGAGTCCAAACTTTGCCAACCTCGTCAATAATCACTGATGTCGATGTGTGTGCAGAGGCCTGCCTTTAGTAGCTGCAATGGACAACTCTCCTCTTCTTGGGATTAGTGAGTTCTGAATTTTTATTTATTTGACTACTTGTTTGGGGTTTTTCTCATTTATTAATCGTTTCCACAACCCCACACTAGCACCTTCTATCAAGACATTAAGAAATAGATAAAGAGAACGAACGAGAGAATTACTGGTAAAAGGAACAAGAACAGACATAAGACACTTTACCTGGGTGTCAAGTAACAGGGTCACATATAACGAAGTTATGGTAGTTCTACGAATGATGAAAAACTGACACATAAGTACTCAAGTTATGACTGGTTTGTACAATTGTTCATCCAGTAGCTTATACAAGACAAACAGAGATGGTAGAGAATTCCTGAGTAGATAATCCGTGCGATGCATGTTATCTGTATGCTCTCTTTACTACAGACCACTTCCTTACTCGATGGGAAGACAGAAACTTGGAGAAATCCCATGAGGCATTCAAACTACTCCATCAGCCACAGGGAGGGGATTGTGTGAGACACAATAAACATGGCTACAAATATTTTACACTTTATGTGTTGTTCTTACATCTCGAAAAGAGGTGTTTGTGTGTGTGTGTCTTCTCTGCGTACAGGAAGCTTGATTTTTATGTTTTTGTTTGGTTTTTTTTGTAACCTAGCTGTCGCTACCTAAATTAAAAAGTAACAAAAACACTGTGTGGAAATGTCAGGAGTACACCATTGTCATAAAAATCGCAGTATTAAAGAGAAAGTTCTGACACGAGCATAACTTCCAATTATAATAACCTTTAATTTGTCTATAGCATATTAATACTCAAAGTATATGCAATCAAAGATTAGAATGTTTTGTAAACTTTAACGTGCCTTGTTCATCATTATGAAGAAAGACTAGAAAAGACTTTATTCCAGTGACGTTCCGAGCATGTGTTCGTTTATTGCAACTACAATATAAATCATACACACACCATAAATAACACATGAGTACATGTACCACAGACAGTGAATACAAATGTCTGACAAATTTCTTGTGGGTGGATGCAGACTGCAAAGAACTCGATGACCAAAAAAAAACCTCTCAGAGTGAATTTAAGGAATTACCGTTGATAGTCAAATGGCGAAGCATCCCCCCCCCCCCTGACGATGGTCAGAACACAGTGGTGTCATTACAACTACCTGTTAGTCATCAGAAGGCACGCGCCTCATTGTACATCGCTTGTCAAGGTGGTCGCTAAGATAAAGCAAAAAGTGGGCTGCTAGTCACATCTGGGTGCTGCTTAATGTAAACAAAGCCTTGTATGTCTTTAGACATACACAGGTCGTCTGCTAAATGAGACACAATTGCTCGTCATAATAGTATGTAGCCTTATGACCCCTGACATTTTACAATTTGCATGGCAGATATATAAAAAAAAACCACAAAAGAAACAAAACAAAATTAAAACTAAGCTCTGCACATGAACTGCTTGGTGCTGAATACTTTAAGTGTTCATTTTACTGACGGTCTTCAACATTGGTGTCAAAGATTATGAGAACAAGTTGGCAAAGGTTATGTCAAGTATAAATACTTGTTAAATTTGATAATTTACTAACGCGCTGTGACCCCGCCTTTAATGGTGGGAAAAAGCGCTATGCAAATCAACAGATGATTATTATTATTACTATTATTATTAATCTGCTAATTTTTCAATATGCCGAAATAGACACAGCTTTACTTTACATTCAGCGGGCATTCGGCAAACATTTATCTTCCGACACCTTACTTGATGTATAAAGGCTACTGAAGAACCCGTTTTTTTCCCTCATTTTGTTTACCCTTAAAAACCTAAAGATATTTTGTTAAATTATCAAATTTGATCTATTAATTATTATCCAGAGCTATTATATACAGCACTTTGATGACTTGAACGAGGCCTTCTCCCGTATTGATTTTTCGCATCGCATGCCATAGCCCCTCGTGCCAGACTCTGACGAACGCCTTTTTAAGATTTGAAGTTGTGATGTAGGTCTCACTGAGGATAATTATAATTCTCTACATGCTGGGTCCTGGTTTTCTGTTAACGCAAGCTAACGCTGCATATATATGGCGACAGTTAATAGAAATCACAATTAATTAACCCATTGTTTTTGTTTCGCCTCTAAAAAAAGGTAAACGAGAAGGATGGAATAGAAAGAATTCAAGATATCACACACCTGTGAGCAACAAGAAACTTACGAAGAGAAGGAGCAGACGACGCCCGAGTTCTCGATCGTATTAATGACGGTGTCCATCTTTACAGGTCTGCGTCTGTGGATAGAGAGAAATTGATGTTTTACGCCGAGCCAGCAACTAAGGCTTTATATTACGGTGTCATGCGCAGAAAAATAAAGCGTATCCGAGAAGATAGCTGTATTACTAAACCCAAGACAACCAATCTTCTCTCTATTGGTAACAGGCGCTAACCGTTGCGCCACCAGACTATTTAAACGCTCATTGGGCAGAAGAACCAACTTATAAAAATCATTTTAAAAAGGAGAATCAAATCTTTATAATTTACATACAATAATTTTTAAAATAACATTATTTAATCATTTAATATATCAGGGACTCTATTAAAATCAGGATAGATTGCGGTAGCAGACGACTGACCGTTCTGCCGAGGAAGTCCAACGAAAACGTAGCTCGGAAACATGCGCGTGCGCTTGCGCAATCGTTACCAACACCGGAAGTTTCTCGCGTGTTGTTTGTTGACATCTCCATGACCATGATCAATAGAACCCGACGTGAAACTCTTTACGGTTACCGTCGCCTGATAAAAAGTGGATCTCTAAGGTTAGCGTTAAACGATCGTTTCATTGTTTTCACGTTTTTGTTATAAAGAGAGATAATTTTTACCACATAGCAGGTTCACGAGAACATGTTCTGCATTACTAGATTCATGAATGTTTATGCATTTATTTGCTTTAATGCCAAAATGGGTTTGAGATATGAAGACCTATTTATGTTAGATACTATACAGAGTCTTATGGTGGTGAATTTATATGAAAGTTATGTTTCTCGTGCAGGTTTTCAGGGAACCTAAATACATCTCAAGATGTTTACTTACCAGGTATATGTGCCATTTCTGTCAAATGTAACTATTTGTTATCAAATGTAATATTCATAACCTGTACAGGAGTATGCAGAATATTAATTGGAATTGGAGAAAATCAGCTCCATGCTAATTATCTAAAGGAGCTTATTATTAATCAGTCTGAAAACAAAGATACCAAGGGACATTTTAAAAAAGAGCTGTATACATAGATCAGTTAAAGATTGTTTTGCTTTCCTTAATGATTTATGTGATCTTTGCTAATATATAATATGATTGTTTGTTTTATGACAAAGAATTGCTTGTGAAATTGACTTTTTTTTTTTGCAATCTTTTATCAGTCCAACTATCCATCTTATCATGGGGGAGGTGACAGTGCATATCCCCAACAGTTTGGCCAGTTTCCACCAAATTCTGGTCCTCCACCTCCACCAGGCATGGGCATGCAAAGTGCGTACAATGTTAACCAGTATGGATTCACCCAAGGTAAGCATCATTACAAGTGGTGTGTACCTGTTTGAGAAGGTTTTACACCCATTGCTTGCTAATTGTCAACTTTTGTGTCTGCCTTTGATGCTCACATTTTACTATGATGATTGTTTAGGTAGGAGATCAGAATATATGGATGTTTTTATGTTTTATTAATATGGAAAAATACATTATTTTAGTTATTAATAATGAGGTTACATTACCCTGGTGAGATCCTATTGGATGATTCTCAAGCTATTTTGAGTTGCTTTGTTATTCTGTTAGCTGACTGTCAGATTACATGTTGTAACCTTAATTTCTGGCTTTAGGTATGGGATATCTTGGAGCAGTGCCTGGCTTCACGGTACCTGGTGTACAACAGTGTGCCACCCTGAATCAGAATTCAGGATATCAGGCAGGTTTCTTAAGTAACTGCTATTTTGCCTTATTGTTGCTGTTCATTTATAGCAGGTGAAATATTCTTATAGTATACACAACAGCAACAGCAACAGCATCGTAACTTGTGTATATGTGTGTGGGCACTACCACATTAGTAGAGGTGAGCAAGTGAGAGAGTGTGAACATGTGAAAGAGACATAAACGGTGCTTGTATGAGTGCATCTATATGTGTGCAGACATTTATGCTTACATATCATCATGGGTGTTTTATAAGAACAGCTGTATGTGGACATGCTTGATATTTGTGTGAATACATGAACATTTACCGCATAATAAAATGTAGTAACACTCACCATTACAAGTACTTATTTTCATGTGTTATGGTCCACAATTTGCAAGTGGCTCAGAACTTATTATTGGCTACTGCAAGAACAGTTTAGTTCTTTTCCTATCCATGCAGGCGCCTATGAGCATTCAGGCTCCACTAACATCTTATCTTAATAGGATGGATGCAGACCTTTATCAGCAGCAGATAAAGATGCAGCAGATGATGCTACAGGTAAATTTAACTTTCTGTACAGGCTTTAACAACAACACAGCCACTGTGTGGTGGTGGTATACAGATATACTCACCCTGTATTTAATAATACATCAGAAAAGACTAAAAGAAGTAGACTGAAGATCATGTCCTAGACAACAAATCATCCTTCCAAAAAACCACTAACATAATTTCCAGGAAAGTAATTAGCTGTTCTTGCTAAGATAACAAGAATTTTGGTGTCAGTGGCCTACACTTGAGTCATTGTATTTTAGCCTGATCAAAAGCATTCTCACATTTAATCCATCATTTTGGTTTAGCATTCTGTCAATTTAAGATAAGGCTTGCTTGATGTTGGTCTTTGTCAGTGGACAAGCAATTTGGTGGCACAACAGTTAAATACTTGCCACTAGTTTAATGAGGATCTGAGCTCAAATCTGAGCTCAAATCTTGTCTAGGGTATTCTGTTCTTTTTCTGTATTTGGCACCTTTTACAGGGCTGGCTGTTTTGTCATCATATAGCTTTAGTTGGTGGCTTGGCATAAAACATCTATTTCCCCATTAATAAATATGTCCATAGGAGTGTTTTATTTTATCAAAACTCATAATGTCTTGTATTTTGTTTGTTTTGTCTCAGACATTGGAAGAGGAAATAAAAACTGGAAAGGTAAGATAATAAATACCTTACTGAGAGTTCTTGTTTTAGACACTGTGTACCCCTGGCAGTGTTGTGGTTTTCTTCCCTCTGGTCTACCTCCTGCATCTTGTCCAGTTGTGTAAGCATCGCAGTAAGCAGCCAAATGATCTGAGTGAGTGATGTAGTATCCAAGTTTTGGTATAAATAACTAGTAAAAATCAAGGCTTACACCCTGTTTTCAGGTAAAAAGTAGGTCTTGCCTAGAGCCGGTTTTCTTGATTCAGGAAATGATAAATGCTGGAGCTTAAGTGACTGAACTTTGTGATGTCCAGTGCACATTAAAATACAAAACAAGGCAGTTGTGAATGACACAGACATGGAAAAATTATTTGATGTTTAACTGAGCAACGTATCATTGCGAACACTTTTGGAACAAAGCAGGATTTTTTTAGGATTCCAAGCTGGTTTGTGGCCCTATGCTCCTTGAGGAGTAAGAAGGAATAAACTAAGCTGGCTTAGTGCAAGTGTGTAGTACATATAAAATAAAATGTAAGGTATTGAATTAGCACACCGACAAGTAAGAGATAGAATTTTAGCTGAAAATTCTCCTTGGAAACTTCCATCCTCATTCCTGGAATAACAAAGAGCAATGAGCTGAATACCACATGTATATTTTAGTTGCTTTATCATTTGTTTTTTTACATAAAAATGTTTGGAACCAGGTTCAGTGGTTAGCTGGATAATTAAAATCAACTAAGCTAAATTTCTCATATTTAATTAAATTTAGATGACAGCTGACAGCTTAGCATTAATAACCATACAGGTAGGACTAGTACCATACTGTGTATCAGACCCCATCTTTCTTGGATAGTGTACACAATGCATGATTGTATTCATAGCAACAGCATAGACGCCACAGGAGGTTCAGTGGAGAGAAACACGAAGAAGAGGAATCAGATGAGGAAGAAGACAGTGACAAAGCTGCCTCTGCCAAACATGTGAGGCTTAAGTTTTGTGTCTTCCTCATCCTTTTGTGTGTGTGTGTGCATCCAGTGTTTTAGTATATGTGCAGCTGTAAACAAAATGTAATACAGACAGTTTCACACATTTGTCTCCATTCACAGATTTTCAAAAACTCCAAAAATGTGCATTTCAGCTGATCCAGCATGAAGTCAGTGTGTTTCATGGAGGCTTCTGCATTCTTGACGTACTAACTCTGGCTCACTTTCAGGTTCACAAAATATAACTTTGATGACATTCTTGTAGCTTGAACTTAATACTTGGAAATCAGAAAACCAAACATTTGTATATAGGGGCAAAGGCCTCCCAAGACAAAATGGTGGCATGGAGGATTACATCACATCTAAACCAGCTGTTGCCACTCTACATGACATTTGTGGATTTTGAGGAGGCTTTTGACTCCGTAGACAGGTAAACCGCCTGAAAGTTGATGCAGCACTAAGTGGATTTCCACTAAAGTCCATTACCATCATCCAGTTATATGAGGACTCAGCATGCCAGGTGATCTACAACGGGAAGATGACTGACCCCTTTGCAGTTAGGACTGGGTCAGGTAAGGTTGTATGCTCTCACTGACAATCTTCCTGATGATCATAGACTGGATCATGAGAAGAACAACCTCTAACAGCAACACGGGCATTCAGTGGACCTTTGCCAGGCAACTTGAGGATCTCGGCTTTGCAGATGACATCAGCCTGTTGTCCCACAAGCAGCAGCATGAACAGACAAAACTCACTCGGCTCTCAGAAGAAGCAGCGATGACTGGCCTGACAATCAACATCAAGAAAACAGAAGTAATGCGGGTCAACAACAAGCAAGAAGCCCCACTACAACTACATGGGGAGTATAGTATTACAGAGACCGACTGCTTCACCTACCTTGGCAGCATAGTCAGCAAAGATGGAGGTGCAGATGAAGATGTAAGCAGCCAAATAAACGTAGGATTGAATTCCATATTCTTCGACCTGTCTGGAACTCCAAGGCATTATCTCTACAGACTAAGATCCGCATCTTCAGTGAAAACATAAAATCAGTCCTTCTACATGGATCTGAGACATGGCATGTGACAAACACCATCACCAACAAGATTCAGACATTTGTCAACAGATGTCTGTACCACATCCTCAACATCAGATGGCCTGAGAAGACCTCCAATACAAACCTGTGGGAGAGAACCAACCAAAAACCTGCTAGCCAAGACATCAAGAAGCGGAAGTGGGGCTGGATTGCCCACACCTTGAGAAAGCCAGCCGACAATTCAATGAGACAAGCTCTGGACTGGAATCTACAGGGGAGGTGCAGGGTTGGGAGACCCAGACAGACATGTTCACAGCGAGGTGATAGCATGACAAGGTCACAACTGGAGATGGACGCCCAGGACCAGATCCGATGGCGTGGTGTAGTAGTGGCTCTATGCTCCACTGGGGGTGAATAGGAAGAAAAAGAAACCAGCTGTCATTCCCATGGCCGTAAGAAACACACATGTACATGTAATAATTGCTGGCGATGGTGGTGTTGAGATGAGTGCTTATGATGATGTTGATGGCTCTTGCAGTGTCAGATCTGCAGTGTGTCAATCTGGCTAACAAGGAAACATGCAAAGGCATACAATAACAGCAACCAGGTAGCACATGTATCCACTGGTTACAAAGTTTAACTTGTATACACACAAACACATGCACACATTTTATGGTATATATGCACTGCATGTCAATGTTCAGGGAATATTGCTTCTTCATCAAACAATGTTATTATTTATTTGTTTATTTATGAAGAGGCACCAGAAACAAGAAAAAAAGCACAAGGAAGAGGATGACAAACCTTCTCTTGCTAAACCTGCTGTGAGTCTGCTTCTGGTACATCTTTTTTGTTTTTCCTCCCCCATACCAAACTTGCTGTGACCTCTGGTAAAGCCTTTCTGTCCTTTTTCTCCTATCCCCATGTAACATAATATATATAATATTAATGAAAGGTTCCAATGCCTTCTCCATTCTTACAATCATCCATATTGACTAAGGATAATAAGTGGGATTTTTTCAAAATATGAGCAGATTTTGGTCTAAAATTGGTTGATTTTAAAATAAAGGTTCTGAAGTTTTGTTCTTTAACAGACCTCTGTATTTTTCACAGGAACTTTCTGAAGTAGAGGTGAAAGCCAAGGTGCGGGAGCAGATGTATCAGGCCTTTGTCAGTGAGCTAATCAGGCGAGAAAGGTATCAGGTACATTTGAAATGACGGAGGGCACAGTGAAGCCATTTGAAATGTACACAGATAAGGATCCTGTTGCTTTATGGAATAAGAAGGAAAGGGGTCGTGATGTGACCAAGAGTAAGTGGGACAAGGAAGCTGATTGCGAGTACCTGAGAGCAGCCATGAAAGGACTGGGTAAGAACTTATGTTAAAGACTATACAGTTCTCACTTTTGTTTGTGTCTACAGATCTAAACCCCAGGCTCTTTGGGAACCCATGAAAAACCATGGGTAAAGACCTAGCTTTTTAATACTGACAGACATTTGGATCCTCACATTTGTTTAAAGGCTGGCTTAATTGCAGACAGATGAGTGTGTTTAATTCATTACAAGTTACTAATTTCAATAATATAAGAAAAGAACAATGTTCCATTTACAAAACACAAGCCTTTGAACATCACAGTTTTGGGATTAGGAAAGAGGTTGAGCCATTTCTTGCAGTTTCCTTATTGATCCTCAGCGTATTTCTTTTGTGTATGTGCACCTAACTTTTCCTGTGAAACTGAACTTTATTGTTTTTTTATTTTGCTGTCTATCTATTTTTCAATTGTTTATAGGAACTGATGATGATGCTATCATTGAAGTGGTGGGCACACGATGTAATGCTCAGCGCCAAGAACTGAAAAAATATTTCAAGGTTCTATATGGACGGGTGGGTATACAAAATACTGTCTATTTTTAAAGATTTTATCAAGTTATTTGTTGATAAACATTTCATTTTGTAGGAAGAACTATACAGAGAATTTCCAATGTAGACTCTTGTATTAAACTGACATCCAGAAACATGCATGTACACAAGTACCTGTGTGCATGCATGTAGTTTCTCCCTCTCTCTCAAATGGTTTATCTGTCTTTTGGAAACTCTTTGATTCCTAGATAAAAGCAGTACTGACATACGGTGCTGAAATTTGGGGCTTAGACAAAAGTAACCCTGTAGAAAAATACATAACTGAAGCCTGTAAAATTAAGGCAAAATTAATTCCAGTGGACCAAAGTTGAAACTAACTGTGAAAGGTTGTGTATTAATTTAGGGTATTGTGGACATAAAACATGTTTAGAAAAGGATTAAATGATTATGTTATTACACAAGATGTGTGCTTATCTGCCTTTATTTTTAAGAAACAGAATGGTGTACTTCCAGTCAGAGTATAAATGCATGATTTAAAGTTTAGTGCCTGACGGTTAAAAGATGTATTCCTGAATTCGAATAGAATGAAAATGTTCATTCTTATATTTTGGTTTGTATATCTTGCTTTACTTTGTTAATATTATGCTTGAAATCTCCCCATGCCATATTGACAAAGTGACAAAGTCAATTACATGAAAGATATCAAATGTAGGTTTCTCTAAAGTTTAGGGCTAGAGAATTTTAATGGTCAGGTGGGGTTAGAGTTAGGGATATAATCAGGGTTAGAAGGTCAGGTTTTAATCATGTCACTTGGAGAGATAACATTTTTGCTGGACTTTGGAAGGGGAATGAAAAATGAACGTATCTGAGGATCGAATTTTTTGTGGTCGGGAACCGAGGAGCATGTAGGAACCAGGAACCTATTGCATGTCAAGAATAGTTCATTGGTTCCCTTTAATGACAAAAACATTAAATCTGGCTAAAAAACTCAGTGTCCAGTATCCCCGACACTTCATCCCTAGACTTTTAATCCCCAGACACTTCATAATGTAACTTTAACTAATGTTGTAGATGTTCAAATGACGTTGAAGTTAATAGCATGATTTGAAAATTTCAATAAAAAGTGTCAAAGGGGATGAAGTGTCTGGGGATTAAGTGACTGGGAACCTTCTTTTTCTGCAAATAATATGCCTGGACAAAGTTTCAGAAGAGTGGTAGAAGCATTTTAGTTAGGACTAGAGCTTTGTCTCACCTGATGCTTGGATATAAGATACTAAATTTATAAACTTCTATTTTCAGGATCTGATTCAAGACCTCAGATCAGAGCTTAGTGGTGACTACAAAGAGCTTGTGATGGCTTTGTTTGCACCACCTGCAGAATTTGATGCTTGGTGCATCAAAGAGGCTATTTATGTAAGTTATATATGATGATCAAAGTCTACATGTTTCATGTTTAATGCGATCTGTTATTAAGGGAAAATATGCATATTAATTGTACCATTTTTGGCACATACCACACCTAGGAGATAGGTATAGCTGCAAGATCTTTAATTAATTTAAGAAAACCAAGGAAAAGTGTGCAAACAGTATGTCACTTCAGTCATCATCACAACTGTATTAGTTGTTATAGGAATGATACAATGCTATCTTCATCCTTTCTGTGACACGTGGCAAGGAACACTATAAAAGATAGGCATAAAGGAAGTAAAGTGTTTAAAACTTGTGTAAATGAAATAGCTATTGGTGCCTGTATTTATGCTTTATTAAAAAAATGCTGTGGATTTCATTCATTTTGTTTTAGGGAGAAGGGAAAATAAATAGGAGACATACTGCAGAAGATGGCATTTATGCATCTATATCTAACAGCAAATATGACTGCTATTTAAGTCCAGAGACTAAGTGGAAATATTTCTTATTTCTTGAAGAAATATTTATTATAGTTGTGACATGTTTTATTATAGTTCTGACATATCATCTCAGGGTCTAGGCACTGATGAAATGCCTTAATTGAGATCTTGATGACCAGGACTAATGCACAGATCAAAGAAATTCGCGATGTTTATTCGTCAGGTATGTTGACATCAGTTTTTTATAAGATGTATAGTCTGATTGGGCATCGTAAGCACTGTAGCCATCTTTTAGACCCTTATATTCTTCAAATGTACGGCTATCTTCCGTTTAATTAAGAGATATGCAATCTTTAGGTTTGTTAATAGTTTGAAAAGTCTTACAAAATGTTTCCCTAATTCAGAATCAGTCTTGCAGGCGTTTTTATGAGATATTAGGCACCTTTTTAAATTGAATTATAGCTTTGGGTTTTAATATTACTGTTCCCAGTAAACAGACCTGATCAAGATATGAAAATGTGGTATGTTACAGTTTTAAATGAACACTACCATGGAAGAGAACCTGTGCTCGAGAAAGACATACGCGAAGACACTAGTGGGACTTCAAACGACTTCTCATCTCAGCTGTGCAGGTGTGGCTGGGGTAGCTGTGTGTGATAGAGAGCAAAAGAACTAGAAAATTTTTACATATACAAGTGTATATGTGTGTATATGTGTTTGTGCATGCATGGATGGTCATGAGTAAGCAGTATGGTGTCTTTGAGTAAAATTGTATGGGATCTTACGTTATTTTATTGTACTTGGGTTTTTTAAAATTCATTGACAAATCTTTTAATGCAGACTGTGTTGTAATTTTTCAAGTTTTTTACTTTTTCATCTTTTATTGTGATTGCTGACTTCCTTTCTTGACACTTTTTCCTTCTGTTCTCTGCCATACATAAGAAGCTATATTTTACACTGTACAGAAACAAATCTGTCTGGCTAGGTAACAGTTCAGCTTTTGGATTTTAATCTGTATTATTAACCAGTGCCAGGATCTCAACAGAGATATCAGTTCACCATGATCTCAACCTATTCATTTTTTAAATTATTCATACAAATATTCCGCTGCATCAGATACGCTGAGCAGATTTGCTGTTGGCAGGGTGCTGGTACTGAGAAAATAGATGACGTGGAAACAGGATAAACTGTAACTAAATCTTTCATTCTTCAGCCAATGAACAGAAACATCTTTGCAAATATTTTTTGTGAGCAATAACAGATATTTGTTTATCTGTATAATCTCCAAGGTCCATTAACCCATGTATTTATTGGCGTTCCTGCAGGGAGAACGCTATGAGATACCAGTGGAACGACTGGAAGCAGCTGTAGAAGAAATTAGAAATCCAGAAGCAAAGGAAGGCACAGGTATGTTCCAGGTGAACTATAACAAGTTGTGTGACCTTGAGCAGGCCAAGCGTGAGGCCCAACAGTTGAACGATGCTGGTGAAAAGCGCTGGGGAACAGATGAAGAAACGTTTAACCGCATATTTTCTACTCGTGATTACTATCAACTGAGAGCTACATGGAATGAATATGTGAAGGTAGGGTTTTCTGACAACCTCTTCATAGAAGCCATGATTGATTCTGGATAAGGTAGGGTCTGTTTCATGTCTGGTTGTTGTATTCTTAAGTTAAGTAAACTTAGAAAGACCAGAATCTTTATTCTTAAGAAAAAAAAATTTCACTTAAACATTATTGTGTTTAGTGTATTTTATTATAGAAGATAGCAGGCAAGATAATATAAAGGTTCAAAGCAGTAAACAGCATTATCTTAGAAATAGAGACCACTTGCTGCCAGCATTTATTTTTTAAGCTTTTTATTTCACCTGTCTCTTCAATCACATATTTTAGAAACTCAGAATCATAATTTCAGATTACTCAGCGGGACATCCTCAATAGCATTGATCGTGAAACATCTGGAGATTTCAGAAATGGACTTCGTGCCATTGGTAAGTTAATCCTCTACTTGCTGTTATAAGCACTGGCAAATCTTCACATCCTTTTAGTTGGCACTACCTGTTGTGATAATTTTGCTTGTATTCTTTGTGTCGGTTGGCATTATGTCTGCTTCCTTTTGAAGCTTAGTGTGTCAGCATATAAGGTATATTTAGTACTTTTCTACTGCTTGTTTCTCCCCATAAATGGTTTAACACCTTGTTTAGCATAGTGTTGCTATATATTTTCTACCCATTCTGAGTGCTACATTTTCAAATATTGTTTTTATATCCATTAATTTTATTTCAATGTTAAAAAATTGATTGAAAGGAATAGAGCAGAATAAAAATTTTGAATCAAAACATCTTTAGTTTTGGGCTTTATATCTCTGTTAAAAAAAAAATTGAAGAATTTGCTTGTGAGAGAATTTTATTAATATCTTTTGAACTGCTGCACATTTTGTTTTACAGCATTTACTTACATGCCAAAGAACCATTTCTAATCTGTGCATAGTAATGAACATTCGCTGCCGCCCCATGTTCTTTGCTGAGCGACTTCAAGCTGCCATGAAGGGTCTGGGAACGGATGAACGCACCCTCATCCGTGTAATTGTTTCCAGAAGTGAGGTAAACTCGGATAAGAGGTGTAATCTCTGTTACTATAGGAAGTTTTAAGATTCTAAAATTAACTGTCTGTAGTGCTTTTTGCTGTAAGAGTTATGCAACTTTTCTTAGCAGTGTTAATAAATAACTCTAAACTATAAATATTTTTGTTGACATAAATCTCAATCTGTTCACAGAAATATTTCTTTGATCAAATTTTGTGTTCCATGTTGTTATACTGCTTGTTATACAGATGTTGCTGTTAGGTCCAAATGCACCCCTCTTTGGTTTTTTTCTTTTTTCAAATTTTCAGTATAACATTAAGTTGATTAATGTAGCACTCTAGTAGTGTACTAAGTTATTTCTTTATTTTTTTAGAGGGTAGTGGTGAAACGACTCCCATGACTGTCCCTTCCTACGCCTGCTGCATACATAATAGCCAACCTTGAACTGTCCCGCTAGTGTCTACTGGACCTATTGTTTTATGTGAATTCACCTGATCCACTTGGGAAGGCCATGACCAGACAGTGCGGGATGAGGGTTATATATGCACCTTTAGGACTATAACACACATACACACACACTTAGCAAGGCTAGGAAGTCCGGACTGGGGGAGGTCAATGCTGCCATGGAGGCAGGGAAGGCTTAAGGTTAGGTAACCAGGCTGTGGGAAAAGGGAAGGATGGTTGCTGAAATGTTTGATAGGATAAGTTGGATATGTTTGCTGTTTTGGGAAGCTTTCTGATTTTGGAAGTGAGTGGGGAGAAGGCAGGCCAGCCGCCAAGTGAAACTCTTAATGAAATCTACAGTTGTGAGGCCATTGCAATTTTTGTTGTGTTCTTTTGTGACTAGCCTACCCCTGCGTAGCCATCAGGGACAGATGTGTCGGTTACACTAAGATATGATTTATAGATTGGTCCATCACTGTAATGGACTAGACATGAAAACACTTGGGAGAGTTTCCTCGCATTTATTCACAAATATGTTGTAAACATTTTTCCCTATGCCTGATATATCGGGCTTTGTCCAATGTTATAATGTTACTAGAGATTTGTTTCTTGTCATTCTGATGAAAAATAAACTTTGTCTATTAATGTGGCACTTTTAACTCTTTCTTGTCCCATTTCTCATTCTTCCAGATTGATATGGTGCAGATTAAGGAATGCTTCCTGAAACTGACAGGTAAGACACTGTGGCGATGGCTGAAAGAAGACACCAGCTTCAACTTCAAGAAGCTTCTTCAGAAAATTGTGGGTTGTGATTAGCTGAAGCCTTCATCTATACCTGCCATCTTTGAAAATGTTTCATTTAATATTGAGACCATAAAGCTATGAGTTTACTTCCATTTGTTACCTTTGTCAAATTGTGAGCATTACATAGTTGATTTCAGCAATAAACAGCTAAATTCGTATCACATTTGTCTCGCCTAAGTATGTCCTACATTTTTTTTAATTTTAAAACCATATTGCTTATCTTATTGTTATAAGATCCTCTCCAGATATAATTACAACAGAACTTTTGATGTTAAGTGATTTATGCTTAGTGTTCTTATAAGTAAAGTATGCACAATTATGTTTGTAAAATACTCTTATAACAAATGGCTTGTAAATTATTAAGGTGATGTTTGTATTCTTGTACTAAGTATCTCATGTTTTGTCAGGTATGCTTTTACTTGAATAGAAAAACTGTTCATTCACCTGGAGACACTGGAGTTTTTCTCTCCTAGACTTCATTTACCTCTTCTCCCTTTTCCTCCTACAAATTTGTATTTCATGGATATATTCAGTAGGCAATAGATGAATGTGCAAGCTGTAATTCGCCTTTGTAGTTATAGGAATTTTTGAATATTTTATCATCTCCTCATCATGCATGAACAATTATCTATGTATGAATACAAGTACTTGTTTGTTTACTCATGCGTGAGAGAAACACACAGATATTTTACATAGTTTTTATTCCACAACAATTATTGGATATTAGACTGCAATATTTGAACTTAATGTGAAAATCTTCCTTGGTTTTCATTTTTTTGGGGCTGTAGACAATACTTAGTCAAAACTGTGCTCTAGCTGCATTGTCAGCCTTGCTTTACAGAATAAATTTCATTTTTCTATGTGTTTGTGTAAGTGTGAGCATGCATAAGTGTGTATGTATGCACCTCTTTACATGTCATTGATGCAGCTAAAGCACCAGTCGTCACCACAGTAAAAGTATTTTCAGATCTCGCCTCCAGATACACTTCTCTAGATGTTACATTAGTTTACTGAATGCTGATGGTTTTCTACAGATGATTCTAACTTTCATGAATCTTGCTGTCTCTGGTGTGTGCTCTTGCACCTTGATGTACATAAAGCACCTTGAGCTCCCCCTCCAGTGCTGTGAGAAAGCATTGTATAAATATCTGTATTTTATTTTAAAATACTTTTTACAAACTTGCATTCTTTAAAACAGACTGCCAAATTTCCATATTTTCTTTATTCAGTCATTGCTACCATGTGCATATGAAAATGTGACTAGCAACATACACGTTGAGTTTATCAAAGTAAAAATATACTGTACCTACACACTCCCAGTAATCACTGGCATAAAGTCAATTTAATATCATTTTGTGGGAGCCCTTGACTTTGACAGGTAAAATCATTATTATTATACATACTGGGATTCATCAGTTATACAAAAAGAATGAAAACAAAATTTTGAAAATAAAAAATAACATTTTCTGCCCTCTTTTTTACAAAAAAAATGCCACTTGAAATTTTTTTCATTGCAACCACCATTTGTAGGGCTTTTATGCAAAAACTTGTTTTAAAATTCAACACAAAAGTACAGTAAAATTTGATAAATGTTTTGGCACAACAATGGAATTTATGCAATAGGAATGAATGTGTACGTAAAATTATTTTCAATTGTACAGAAAACAAACATGACCTTTTGAAGTAAAACACTTGAGAATGGACTAGTGGAGCATAAAAAAGAGAACCAAGTTATTTGAAACAGAAATTTCTGCTCTAAGTCTCACATCATGCCAATGATTAGGCATTAGGTTTTCCATATTTCAAGTGTTCTTAGGATAACTTGATCTTGCTTTAGACCACTTTACATTGACATACATCCCTTAATCAACATTGGTACCATTTGATGAGTTGTTATGCCGGCTTCATTAGTACCTCTTGTTGGGGGAACAGCTGGACAGATGCAATGGCTGACAAATCTCACCACTCAAGCCTGTCTTGAGCAGTGGTGAGCAGGTCCTGCATGGAATGAGCAACCCATTCATGTTTGTCAGCAAGCTGTCATCCTGGATTCCTCGTGGGGATGGAGGGTATTGGGTGATTCAAGTCAATGACTGTACAAACTCTGCAAGTCTTAGGCATTTAACAAGTATTCTTTTCAGACATTGCATGATGTGTTGTACTCATCAATGACGGTTCATTAAGTGTGATGATTACTGCGTTATAATCACACAAATTTATGTATGGACTTGGCATGACAATTACCTGAAGATGTTCTGGTTAGCTACTTTTCATCGGTTTTCCAAAGACAAAGACAATTATAGTACACTGTAACAAATTAACTTTACAACACAAATGATATGGGGGTCTACGAATGGCTATTCAGGTCTTTTTGTATATCACACACTGCACGTTATATTCTGCTCTAGTATCTCATCTTTCTTTGTTCAGTGTCCCTATACATACTCACTGTCCACTGGCTGTTATCTTTCATTTATCATGACTGGTCTGCACAGAGAGTGCTATCAATCCTGCTTGTGATGCTGTGTGTTATAAGTTCACATTATTATTATTCCATCTTGATAGCCAGCCGCCAGTTAAAGCTGCGCATGATAGGCAGTCCTGAACAAGTTCTGTAGGGCATGTGAACAGCTGGGGTGGTGAAAAGATTTAATAGTATCAGAGATCATATTAACCACTAGACTTGCAATCTGAAAGACCTGATCTTTTCAGGGAACTGAAAATACAAGAGCAGGTGTCAACAACAACCATGTGAGATGCTAATTTAGATCAGGGGAAGACTGGGGAAGAATGATTCATCAAAGAAGCAAAATTCCTGGACTATGTCAAACAAACGAAATATGACATCTCAGTTGACAGAATTTACAGGCATAATCTTGCAGGTAAATTTGCACCTTGACTGCACACAATCAGCAGGGACCAATAACACTTGTGCATGAAAAGGTATTAACTTTCATGCATGTGCAATATCAAACATACACACACACATCCATGCAATTGCCACAATTTCCCTCCCCCCAAAATAAAATCTGATGTAAGGTGACAATGAACAATGAAGAGTATGATTTCATCCGATAATAACTCCTGGAAGACACAAAGAAAGAATTTGCTTTAAGACTATGTCAGGCTGGAAAAGGCTTGTGGAAAAAAAAAAACCTGAAAATTTCTGTGGGGGTTCTTAAGCAGATTTCCAACTTAGAACAAGAAATTGGAAACCTAAATCAGGAAATTAGATGTAGCATTAATAGAAAGTCTAATAATTTTTAAGCAGAAAGACAAAAGTTTTAAGCAGAAATCTACCAATTAGGAGTCTCCAGCATGGATTGTATAATTTTGATAGAGATATTTTTGTGCTGCAACTATATACATATATATATATACACAGTGCACATGTTTTAAGAACATTATTGCATGCATATTTCACCAGACAGTAAAACTCAAAGAAACAATACACACATTAACCAGTAATGCCGCTGAGGAACCCAGTCAATGATAAAAGTCATGCAGCAGTTACCAGTACATAACTCCTTTAACAAATTATGAAGTGACATGAGCTCTTATGGGAACATTAATCAACAGTTCGTTGCAGTTTGTGCACAAATGTACAAAGTTCTGAGAAAATCCCAATTGACCTTCTGTGCCTGATTTTCATATTATCTACTTGATGGCCAAAGTTTCTACGTACAACTCAAATGTGTGTGAGATATATAGAGGCAGATTGACTTTACTGTGAATACTGATGTAAAAAAAAAATAATTCAAGGCATGTTTATCATTACTTACATGTTTTACACAGACGACAAGAAAATTTTTATAAATTAAGGATGTTCAAACTTTAAAAAGACATGTCTTTACATAAATAATTTGTCATCAAACACTGTGGCAGTATGTGATTTTTTAACTATCTTGGCCATGGGGTCATCCTATCTGATAAAATACTATCATTAAATGATCACAGGTTATAAAAAGCGCAAAATCAAGACAAAACTAGCATTATCACAGGTTAAAATACAAATCAAGAGACAAATGACCACGTTATGTTACAGTAAATGATAAAACAAAAAATACTTTGGTTGAAGTCAAGCACTAATGTATAAATATGAAAAAAAAAAACAACCTAGAAGCAGCAAAGTGGTTAGTGCTCATTCTACAAACACTAGAACATCAAAACTATCATAAACTGTGGACTATTGTGGGGGAAAAACCCCGAAGAACAAGAAAAAAAACACAACACCCTGTAGTTCCCAGAATCTGTGCAGGACGGTTCAGCTATTTTAGCTAGAGAAAGAAGTCTTTTTTTCAAATTTCATAACTTTCAATCTGATTTAGTAATTCAAAAAGGAAAAGGTCTTCTCAACAAGAAAAGTCTTCTATGTTAAAAGGTTGAAATAATATTTTATGGTGTTTTAATAGTTTTGTTTTTTTTCCAAGAAAAATGCTTCTATATCTATATATACCTTCATGCAAATGAATGGCAATTAGCCATGCACCAATTTCAAACTGTGTGCTGTTCATAGCTTCATAGAAATCTGAAAACATGTATAAAATGACTTGAATTTAACAAGGACATTGGAAAGATGGATGACTAAAATAAAACATGACTATATGAACTTTGACTTTTTAATCATCTTCAGTTGAAGCCTATATTCTTAATACTAAGCACTGCCTAAAATTCTCCTTAAAATTTGGAGTGCTCATAAATAAAACAGAATGTGGTGATGTGCATTTATCTGGGGGAAAAGGGAGACAATATGTTAACCACACTGTGTAATCCATATTGTTTGTTTTTATCTACATCTTATGTGAGCACAAAATACAAGAAACAGGAAGAGAAGGGGAAGATAGGGATAAACATCTGGCAGCAGACACGCTCACAACCTTAAATGAAGCGACAGATCAAACACTGACAATTAAAAATAATAGCTGGAAGAGTCAGAACTCTACTGAGACTGGGCATCCTGGTAAGTACTACCTAATATGCATTTGCACTATGCTGCTTTTATAGTGACGGTGTTTGCTTTCACTGAACTCTATACCGCTGCTAAGTCGTTAAAAGGTATGTGATAGAGTTCTAGATTTAACTGGCAAGAAGGACTATCTAATGATTCTTTCAACCAATATCTTACTCAGGTATGCTGACTCCCAGTGCAACAGGCTGAAAGTACAATGCAAAGTGAACTGCACTGCCAAAGCAAAGACTAAAACACAACCTGGTGCTATGTATGACATCTGCTGCATTTAACTTTAAGGAACAGCATGTTGATGGGTCCAAGCAACTGTCATATAATAATCACTGTAGTAAGAGCACAGAACAGCAGTTTCTAGATGATACCCTGTCAGCAGGCTTGTCTATTTCATATTTTGCTTCTAGCGAATCCAGTTATTTCCCGTTTCAGGGCAGAGCCTCATACACATTTTCTTGAGCACCTTTCCAGGTGTTTACATAGTAGTAGTCATCTTGCACAGCTGCTTTGCCACCCTCTGCATTCAAAGTACTGCCATGCAAGCTTTCCTTGCTGGCTGTGCCACTACTGTCTTTGCTGCTCATGACCGCCATGCCATTCATATCCACGTAGTCATTGTGCACATTCTCTGGTTTCAGTTTCATACTGCCCTTTGAGCTGTCCAGGCTCTCCATAGAATTGGCTGAGCCAGCAGAGACCAGTGGGAGCTCAGGGCTATCATCAAACGCATCTAGCGTGATCCCACAGGCTCCCACATCTCCTGCACAAAGTCCTCCTGAGGCAAGAGGGACAGTCTCCTGAAAGCTGTCAAAGTCTTTATTGATGCAATCGGTCCTTTGAGTCTCTGGCTTCTTGATCTCTTCATAGAAACACTCAGATTCCACAGGAGTCAGGTACAAACTGTCTTCGTGGCGGCTGAGAAAACGTGGGGTGCAGGTGGAGGAGCTAGCACAGTGTGGGCAGAGGTGAAGGATCGATTAGCAAAGTGAACTACTGTTTCTCTCACATCGATGTGCTTGAGTGCGTGTTGATACCTGTTTAAGACAACCAGACTTGATTCTCATCTATTTTATGAAAGATTTCTATCTACAGACACATAATTTAATATTGCCACACATACAGCATCTTTTGTTGAGGCCATTCACCACTAATCATTATCCATTGCTACAATTATCACCACACCACACTCCTACCACATGCAATGGCTTGCATAAACTTCTCCTCAGACATTTACAACTGTAAGAAGTCCATAAAGAAATCCTTTTCTGTGCATGTGACTATTAAGCCTTATGTCATTTTTCTTAAAAAAACTTGTACATGTCCCTAAATATGATTTCAACCTACGTAGCTGGCCTTAACAATGATACCATGAAGTGAAGGTAAGTTGTTGTCACAGGGCTAAATGGGGAAATCAAAGATCTTGTCTACAGAGAAATAAACTTACATCCCAACTCGAAGGATGTTGCCTTACCCCGGGACCATAATTATAAAGCAGTAGCAAAGATTCTCTGGGGAAAAGTGAAACAGGAATATCCACGGAGGTCGGGACAGTGTGTTCTTATAGTTGCAACAAGAAGTTTGTCTTTGATTTTCCCCATTGCTCCCAGGGCAATAACTTACTCTCACTTCATGAATATGTTCCCAGGAGTGTTATCTTCTTTCCTCAGCTATCCTACAAGAAAAATGGTAATGATACTTAAGCTCACGTTATCATCAGCATTATTACCTCCACTGTCACTACGATTGTCAACAACCTTCACATGTCATTAGCACCATTACAGCTGTAGTATCATTAACCAAATGTACTGACCTTCTACGAACAACAAGGAAGGCAATCAGCAGCCCCAGAAGGATGATGCCTCCAACAATCAGTATGATGGTCAAGATTGCCACTGAAATCACACAATGACCCCCATAAGCACAACAATCAATATGATGTTCAGGAATAATAATAATAATGACAATGATTTCTATAGCACCTTTCTCCACCATTAAGGCAAACTCAGAGTGCTTTACACAAACCGCACATACATGATACATGCTAAAAGCATGCAGTTGTCAATTCGGGAATCAACAAGGATGAGGAACTGCATGAGGAATGGTACAATAAATCTATAAAGTATGCTATAAAGTCAGCATTTAAAACCAGGGTCAACACAATGGTCTGCCACTAAAAACATGTGATTTCCCCTTAAACACAACAATGGTGATCAAGACTGGCATATACATATACATGAAGTCAATTCAGAAATACCATAAATTTCGGATTATAAGCTGAGACTTTTTTCCCCAGTTTTAAATCCTGCAAGTTTAAACAGCGATGTGGCTTGTTTGCGAATTTACCAGCTCACCACTCATTATGTGTGTATGCGTGAGTGGCAAGTACCTTCCACTAGAACATGCACAGTATAAGAATTACCATTACTATGCTCATTATACGAACAATGGTTTTACACTTGCTTGCGTTCCTTCCTATGCACATTCTCGAATGCACACACACTCCTGCACACGCACGCACACACACCAATGGTCTCAGCATTCACTATTTTTATGTTCACATAAGTGCTAAAGATTTAATTACGCTTCCCAATATTTGAAACTCCTCTTCACTTACTGTTTCCATTGTCTTCTGCTGCAGCTGAAGAGTGAGCAGCATGTTGGTAGATAGAGTTGAAGGCTGGAACATAGAAGGTTAATTTTCCCATTATGCAGTGTTCAAGCAAGTAGTTAGTTCTTTGGTGAATGAATGCCTGTAAGAAAGAGAGAGAGAAGGAATAGAGAGAGGGAGGAAGAATAAAAGAATATACATGGATGCAGCTGGGTTCATGCATAAATCATGTGTAATTGTTTATGCCCATCTATCAATGACTTCAAAAAAGTGTATCCTGCAAACATATGAAAAAAAGCATGCAGTGGCAAGCATAACAAAGCATGGAAAACAAGACACATGCACTGTTGTACTGTTGTACATTGCCTCTTTCCTCCTCACTGTACTTGTTTCTGTCTCACAGGTCCTTTAACCTTTACTCCTTTAATCATTAAAACTCTTATTTCTTCTACTGTCGGTTTTTTCCTATCCTCTGCCTTTTGGTCATTTCCCTTTTTTCAATATTTCCCACAAATCTCTGTCTTTCATGATTTCTGTTTTCTCAGAGTTCTTCTTTAGGCCCCCTGCGATTGCTGTGCAGGGCGACCTGTGTCAGGAAAGAATGGGATCCTGGAGGCTAAGGTCACTGATGGGTTGCACCCTATCATACCAGCATTCTTTGGCCCAGACTTCTCCTAGACAGAAGGTTGGTGCTGTCCCACACCAATCAATCGGCTAGTCGTGCAATGCCCTAGCTCTTCTAGAAGGCTGCGGTCTGGGTCAATCTGATCCACACTCTTATTTGGGTCAGAGTATATTTTTCTGTAACCCTGGTGCAGCCCTGCTGGATATACCCATAAGGTACCACTTGGCTGCATCCCCTAGATGGACTCTGTGATAGGTGGGGACCAGGAGAAATGAATTTTTCATTTTTCTTAATGGCAAAAACAATTCTTATATTCTGGAAAACGCTCTAGACCCTTCAATGGTAATTCCTTAGACAGTAAGGAGGAGGCATGTGGCTCAGCTACTAAGTTTGAAGATAGTGCAAGGCCACGTTTCTTGATTGTGGAAAGTGGGATCCTGAAAGACTCATCATAAGACTGTCCTCCTTTGCTACTCAAAAAAGGCTTCCAAACAGGCCTCAAGTTAATTATCAGTTCTGAACCTCATTTTTAAAATAGCTATTATTACATCAAATATTATTACATCAAAATTTATTACCTTCATCCTCTTCTTATTAATTAAGCTTCACTAAATATTTGTTCAGGTGCTAGCACCCCATGTCACCTTAAAATGTTGAAAACTCATATGGAAATGAAAAAGAATGCAAACAAAGCTGCCATGTCTGCTGCATTTACAGACCTATCCTGCCATAGTCTGCTTTTCCTTTTTTTCTCTTCTTTTTCGTTTTTTTTTTTTCAGTTTTATATTTTGTAACATGCCTTCTCACAACCCTACCATTCATGTCATCATGCTGCATGAGAACAGAGCATCCACAACTTAACATCTATACCAGGTCTTCTACATCGTTTTCGTGTTTGAAAATAAAATATAGGGTCCCTGGTGGTTGGGTTGCATGTCAGCCGGAGCCACACCCACATTGCCTGCCTCTGAAAGGTCAGCTAGTGCTTGGGAGGGTCACAAGAGATGTGCTAGAGACAACAGAATGCTCCTATTCCCTCACCCTCGCCACTTGTCCAGCAGTGGATTCTAAAGACTGATGATACTTTTGTACTGTCAACACCATTTCTTGGTCCTTTATGTAGAAGAATACAGAATACATGGGATCAGAAATATTAGGTGTATGCTGAACTATCTCAACAAATTGGATAAGTGCACTGATAGACAAATATATACTGTATGTTATAACTGCTCTCATCCTCAAACAATAAGCTAGACCTGCATTGTCCCTAAAAGTTTAAAAAGAATTCCTCCACTAAAACAAATGAAGTTGTATCTGTCCTTTTAGTTCTCTCTTCCAATCTCTCAAAATATGCAAACAAGCAACAATCTTACACTAAAAGCCTCTTTCACGAAAAGAAGGCATGAACAGCACTGGCAGTCCTCTCCCTTGCTATGGGGTGTTATGGGTGTGGCAGTCTAATGGCGTGGAAAGCATGTCTGAGGTCGAGCGTCTCGCTCAAGCTTTAGGCAAGTTTCCTCCCTTTTCACATCCAGCCCACCTCTGCTACCAACAGCTGGCTGGGGAATGGAAGAGGGTGAAAAGGATGAGGAGAGAAAGTGTAGGGCAGAGAGTGTGGAGTACAGAGAACCTCCCTACTTTTACACCTCTCCTTCCCCCATAACAGATTTTCATGTTCTGTAAAGGTTTGGGTGGAGTTACATGGTCTAGCTCTTCTGTTCTCTTCTAAGTGACATTTGTACAAGGAAGGTTTCTATCTCTCTGAGGGCTGTTAGGCGCCTGATGACGCAGGCACTAAGCAAGAAATCCTGCTAGCCACTTAGGCTGTTAAGTTTAATCTGCTGTTTCTGGGGGCAAGACATGTTTCTTTGAATTCTTGTGCCTGCTAAACCTTACTTGATGCAAACCTTTGTTAATTAAAAACGTTAACAGATGTAGGCTTTCCCCATGCAGATGCAAAAGCCAGACCACATCTACATTATCTGCGCACATGAAACCTGATGAGGTAGTGTCCATAGATGCCATTTCTCTCGTGGATCTTAAGAATCTGACTAATGAAAATCTCTCCCTTACATTTTAATTGAAAATGGGCAAGATTTAAATCATCCAACGAAAATAAAAAGCCATTCATTGATATGATAGGGATAACATTTTGTAAATAACTAATCAACTTTTGTTTATTAAACAGAGTAATGAACGTTCAAGTGATCTTCCAGGACTTGCTTTGATAGCTCTCTGGTAGCTCCTCGTTCATGGTGTCACAGAGGCTGGTGCCAGGGTGGGAGCTGGTGTCCTCCTCTGATGCCGGGTGCTCCCATCAGGCTCACCGCATCTCGCGCTATCAGCCAGAGGTGCTCCAGCCTCCTTCTGCTTTCTAAGTCCACCTCTGTTCTTGTCGTCTGTGATGTTAACGGCTCTCCCGTGCGCCCTCAAGCTCTGTCTCGACTAGTCTCGACCTCAACTAACTTCTCTGAGATGCATGGTCGCCACATCGATCATTATCGTCTCTCAAATGCTATTTATAGCTGTCGCGACGACGTCTCGAGTGGTGCAGGAGGACAGATAACACCACCGACGTGTCTACAAGTTCGTGATAATCCGCTGTTTCTCTCGTCTGCAGCTGCAGCTGTCTGTTTATTGCAACAGACACTCTTTACAGACTCACTCCAATCCCGCCTGTAAACACATCCACAAACGCGCGTGAGAGAAAGTAAACGCTTTGACAACCGCATCCACATCCCAGCCAGGTAATGGAGGCACCCCAGATGTCCATCTCTGATGACTTCATCCTGAGAGCTGTGCTGCTATGTAATTACATCAGCAAATGGTAGTACAGAATTTATTCTCAAAGAACTACTGGGTGCTTTTTCACCCAAAGGACAGAGCTACGTTTATAAGAGGATTTCCCCGTTCTCAAGAATAGAAGATTGCGAGCATCACCATGCGAAGAAATATTACACAAGCTCCATGGATATACATATGTTGTAAAGACTATAGCCAGGATTAGGTGGGGTGGATCTGGTGTTTTAGCCAGCGACTAAGGTTATAATCCCGGCAAAGCAGCTAAACAGGTGTCACGTGCAGAGAACAGCCCATGGCAGAGACAGGACCACAGACCGAGCATCTTCCAGACAGTTTTGAGGGCGAACGCGTTCATTTATTTTGGGAAATACTATTACCGAGTTCAATCTACTGATTATAAAAAAAAAAATCTTGTACTTTTTCAGACCGTTAATCTGTATTACTAAGCAGTTCTGGTCACATTTCTGTCTTGGGACAAATCGTGACAGGCGATAAAACAAACGTTCTGCCTCGGCATGCAGAAAATAATATTAATGATGATGGACCACCATGCATTAGCGAGAGAAAAGGTCAGTCGCAGAAAAGAAGAAGAAACAGTTACAGGCACATGCGCTCCACGAGGGCAAGTCTCGTGCATCTACCCACGAAACGAAAGTGCAGGGTGGTGACCTATGTCATGCAGTGACCGCCATGCAAGCAGCTGTAGTCAGGCTGCAAGTCATCCATGAAACTAGGAGGATGCGAAGACAGGCTGCCCTCGGCCCCCTGCACGTCCACTGACCTGTGCCGTGACCCCTGCGGCCGGACAACCCGCTCCCCACGCTATCGTCTATCACCATGGACTCCGCCCTCTGACCTTTGAGGTACAGCGCCTTCTGACTTTGTCCGTCACCCTGGATACCGGCGACGGTCACTGCTGTAGAGGAGGTTGTCGTCGTCGCCGCCGCCGCCGCCGTCGTTTTCACAAGGCCTGATAAGCATTACAGGAGCACACAGTCATCGGCGAGAGTTTCATGATCGGACTAGTGCCGAGAAAGATGCTAGCAAATCAAAACACAAACCTGAACAAGGTGTACAAGTCTGTTTTCAATCAAATCAAATAAAACTTTATTGTCTGTCCCAGGAAGTCCAAGACAGAAATTTTTCTTTTGCTCACAAATCCAACCACAGGGTTTGTTTACATGTATACAACACTTTGTCTCTCTCTCATACAGAGAAAGAGAAATGGAGAGGGAAGGGATGGGGAGTCAGTCAAATCACCATTCACAACTCTCGGAAAAATACTTTGCGAATGTCGTAGTCGTTTTATTGTACAATCATTATTTTATGGCATATATATATATTGTGTAAATAAATAACTTGACTGAAAGTATGTCATGTGGTAACAGGCAATACCTGAAATATTTATAAGATCACGAGTGTTTGACATCTGGCCATATTGACGAGGCGTGAGATAATGTATTGATGACATGTGTGTATTATGATATTCCTTCAACACAAGGGGCATTATATAACAAGTAGCTGTAAGATGGCTGTAAATTAAGTCCTTGTTGTAGTAAAGAATCCTTTGTAAATGCGTGGCGAATGTCTTCCCACTCCATGCACACTCATGTGCGCGCGTGACGTCCGCGTGGGGGTGTGGGTGGGGAAGGTGGATTTCTCTCCATGTCACAACAAGGACTGTATCTCTCCTTCTCAACATCCCAAAATCCACAACGGAAGTTGAGATATATTATTCTAACACCCGTCAAGTGAGTTTTCTGCTAAAGCAGGGGGGAGAGGGAGGGTGCCGGCTTCCCATCACGCAGACCACCTCCACCCCACCATCCGTGCGCTGCGTGTTTTCGATCAGCGCCACCTCTGAAATCATTCCCGACACAGCCACATGTTTCTTTGTTGTTGTTTTTTTTTTTACTTCAATTCCGTCCCCACGATGCTGGAAGGTGACCAAGCCATTTCTAAAGCGCTCTGTCTTCAACGCAATGTTTTAGTCGACCCCGCGAAAATGCTTTTTACTAAACACGAAGAGAGGTTTTAGACTTCAACTTTTTCTTCCGGCTAATGTAGAATTTGTTTCGTATTTTCTTTTGTCAAGAGCCGGTCATGTGTCCGTTTTTTATATCCTACAAAATAAAGACAAACTCGCTCTGCCAAACAATGTTGTTTGTCAATGTCTGAAGGACGCTAAGGCCTTTTGTCTTTCCTTCACCTAAAGAATTATCCTTCATCTTCTTTCGCATCTCAGTATTTCTTCTTTTATTCTTCATCAGTTTCCAGAGTAAGACTAGGAAAACCAGAATTTGACTGACATTCTCTCTCCCAGCTTACCTTGCCTTCCCACCCACAATCTGCATGGTAATTCCCGGCCAAGATAAGACAGATAGAACCACTCCTTCCAGCACGAACTAGAAAGCCCAAATAAAACACCACCACCAGCAAAACAAAGCCAGGAGAACGGCTGGTTATGTGTAGAGCAGCCCGTGATTTAGCTCATGCTAGTTTTCACTCAGCGCAACACAATGGTCTTTCCCCCATTTCCCCATCCCTGCTTTCTTTTTCTTTCGTTGTCTTTCTCTCCCTCTCTCTCCACACACACAGAGAGACAAACAGACAAAAGGGCAGGGGGAGGGGTCAGCAGGAGGTGGCAACTGATACAAAGCAGCAAGGAAAACATGGTGGGTACCCACAGAAAGGAATGGCCAGTTTGCATATAAATTGCACTCACGGAACTGGCAGATGTACTTGTAGTGAAACTTGAGGCTGCCGCAGATGTAGTCGTGCCACTGCCATGCGTCGTCGCGCCGCATCAACGCGCAGTCCTCGACGGACAGCAGCCCCAGAATCTTGCTGGGTTGCCCTGGCGACCAGTACTGGAAGTCTATCGCCTCACCTGCACAGAAAGCTTCCATGTGACAACACCGGGAAGACAAACTCCACATTCAAATACTGTTTGTTACGACCATAATATTCTTAAAATGTTGATTCTAAACTTTACCCACCCCTTAACATGAAGCGCTCCCTGCATCCTTAGCCTCTTGATCTACATGCAAGGGTAAACTATTATATATATAACTTCTTTACAACAAACAACAACAACAGCAACCAAAAAACAGTGAATGAGAGAAAGAGGGAAAGGAAGAGGATGGAAAGTACTTACCAGTGGTCCATCTCCACTTCCCACTGTAATAGCGAGCACCCAGCCACACACCCTGGTTTCGCCACCCTAACTTCTTGGAGTTCAGGGTGGCTTTGATGAAGTTCATGGTGGCGACGTCGCGGACGGCCAGCAGCTCTCCACCCATGTCCCAGCACTTGTCGCGGGCGTCGTTCCAGTAGACCTCCTCGTCCACGAACAGGAAGCAGGTGTTGCCGAAGGTCTCGGCGAAGTGCGAGCTTTCTTGAACGATGGGTGGGCAACCATCTTTAGACCCTTCTGCACATCGCACACACAGGACCAGGGGTTCAGTGGGATAATTGTAAACAATCATAACAATATTCATTCCATTTGTTAATATATATATATGTACATATGACATATCACTATTTCGCCGGCAGCACATAGTAGTGTGACTGCTCCTGAATTATCGTTTTAAACTGGTTTTGGTGCACGGTGACCCTTGTGTATGTGTGTTAATTGATCATCTTGATTTTTTTAATTCAGTAGTGTAATTTATTCATCAGTGATTTGTAATGAAGTCTATTCAAGATTCAGAAACTTGGTCTGATGACTGTATCCTCACTATTCATGTCACCAGAACAACACACAGTCACAGGACTTTTAGTTACTGTGCAGAAAAACAACGGAACTCTCCCCCTTCCATATCCGCCACCTACATACCACTGAATCTGTTAAATGCGCACTGAAAATACATCTCTTCCTTGAGCATTACTCCTATCAGTCCACAGAAAGCTAGTTCTGTCAACCACCCACCCTCTTTCCGTGTATTACTACTTGCTTACTCGTCTTCCTCTCCTGAATCACGACACTCAGTTCTTGTTACCGGATTCCTCTTTGCGTTCTCTGTATTTGTCTGTTATTAATCATCAGTACTGTTGTTCATCCTTCCGTCCTTTGTATGTTGTTCATGTCTCACTCTTGTCTCAAGCACTAGGAGCACACTCCTTACGAGTATGCGCTGTATAAATCCCACATTTATTATTATTTTCTTTCGGGCAAGATTTAAGATACTTATTTTCCGCTGAAACTTGGCCAGTTTTGCTCGACAGAACACTGTCATTAGTTTCTGAATTAATGTGTAATTAACGTTCTGCTAGGTATGATGGTCGGTGGTGTACCTTAGGGAAGGAGGGTAAACATCGAAAGGCTCCCCTGGGTGAGGCAAACAAAGCCACTTAGACTGTGATTTTAAACTGTTGCTATGTAATAAATATAGTAATATAAACAAACTTATATTCTGTGGTATTTAATTTTGTGTTTTATGCTTGCCTTTTTAAATTGTTTTGAATAGTGATTGGTTCGTTGTTTGAAATTCTACTTAGAATGTCATTTGCTATATTTTATTTATTATTTTGTGTTGATATTGGCTTACATTTTGAATATTTTGTCATTTTCTTTACTTTCATTTCCCTGATTGTCAACGTTGAGAACAAACAGTTTATTGAGCACTTTATAAAAAATATTAGTAGTATATTATTAAAACAAGATTGGTTTAGTCATGTCAAGAACCTTCTACAAGATGATTAAGTACTATTACTGTGGGGAACAGGGTCCACTTTGCTCGCCCCGCGTTCCCTTCCTCGGTTTTTATAAAGTTTCTGACAATTAGGGGATTTAATTAGCTGCGGCATCCCTTGGCCTTTCCCCTTCTCAGCAGTAATTCCCCAAAATTTAGTACATGGCAAAGAATGTGGAATATGCAACAGCAGCCAGAGAGCACACAAACCTCGGCCATTATTAGATTCTACACAGGGATATAAACTTAGACCCGGGGTTGCACAAAAGCCACGCACAGCATCCAAACAGTCAGTGCCAGTTGCCGGAAGCTGGGTTCAGAGGTCAGCGGGGAACGCACGTGCGACACACTGCACGCTCTGTGCATGGCCGTGGGCGGGCGGAATCTCGAGAGACCTGCCGCCCCATAAACAAGCGCAGCCCTGGGTTTGGCCCTGTCGGCTGCTGGAGATAATCGTTCTCTTGTAATTAGGTGCACGAGAGGAATCTGAACTTATCCACTTTCCATTTAGTCGCTAAAATAAAATCCTCTGAGAATGTCTGTCGGTCTCGTCTGCAGAAGTCGAACCATATAGTTCCGGAATGTCACAAATTACACGCAAGAACCTTGTTAAAAGGATTTAATAATAAAAATATAAGCTTGATGACATGGTAAGTTTAGGGTTGGTGGCGCAGTGGCTGAAGAATCAGGAGAGTGTCCACCGTACATATGAGGACAATTGCATACTGCATACCTATCTTTCTTGAAACCAGACAGCATCAGAAATTGAGATGATTAAAGATATTAGGATATTATTATTTTAGGTAGGTGTTACATCTGTGTTAAATTATTTTATTCCAAATACAATCTCAGATGTCCATGTGAGACAACTGAACTTAAATGTCAACTTCAATGGACACAGGGCATGAGTTGAGATGTGATATCTCTATAATGCATACTTCCACGCTGGCATTTTATTTATTGTTTCCTTCCTCATCAAGTGTCTATGTCACACGATAAAAATGGAGATCTGCTCCTGTTCATCAACTGTCTGTGGAGAAAAATTATGACAAGAGAATTTCACAGGGAGAAGAAACATGCTACAGTGAGAAAATACTCCTCAATATGAAGGCAGTGTTACAACCACATCCACAGATCGTGGTTATCTGTTTGCAGTATTATTCAGAATCATGAATCATGAAACCAGTGTATTACTAGGCATCAGACTATGTTGTTCAAAGAGATGCAATAATTGATGACTTTTGGGAAGAATCCCACAAATGAGTGTTTCTTGACAGATGCACCTATGGCAAATGACACGTCTCAATTCATGCTCGTTTGATTGTTGTTTTCTTCATAATGTGGGTTTTTGTTAAGAATTTACTTTTTTCTATTACTATTCGTTAAGAAATAAAAGCCTTAGTGAATATTTGTACGGCATACCACAGTGAATATTTTTTCCGGCATACGAGAAGGACGCACAATCTGTAATATTTTAAAAAAAAACATGCTCCATCGACACTTTAAAAAAAAAGCGGAGGCGAGTGTTGGCGGCAGGTATAAAGAGCATTCGTGGTAAACACTTCAACAACAATGCTTCCAATCGTCTTTTCGCGAGTACATGGGTAGGAAGGTCGTATAGGAGTCTGAGAGGGTAAAGGCCATGCTCCTCCATCAGTGATTCACCTGTGGTCTTCTGGCATCGGTACTTTGTAAATAAGTCAGTCGTCTGACAAATACCCGCATGACTCACTTCTTCAGTTGTCGTCTAACTAGCTTGTCAGATGACTAATCTTTCTTCAAAAATGAATTCCACTCTTGAAAGTGTTGTGTTTATCATCTACTGCCTGCCGATCGCTAGGTCCAGGTGATGACGAAACTCGTGAGGCGCTGGCACTGGTTAGAGAGAGCTGGCAGAGTGCAGAGCGGCAGAGCGATGTTGAAATGCCAACCTGACTCATCAGCAGACTCACCGATGCTGTGACACAGTCTTGGTCTGGTGCCAGATGTCGACTGCGGCAAACTGCGCGGACTAAAAGGCATCGATCATCCAAACTAAGCGATGCCTTCACCACCAAACTGTCATGGCCCGGACACACCTTCATCATCATAGTGTTGGTGTGTGCTAAGCTTCACAAACTTAAATTGCTAAAGTAATTCAGTGTTATTCAAATTTTTTTTCTTTTTCAATCTCTAAAAAAAGGGTATCTGAGGGCGTTTTAAAATGGTTGTAAAATTTTTTTTTGGGGGGAACAGGGGTAAATTAAGTGAATTTTTTCTTTTTGCTGATTTCAAAACATACACAATCTGGTGTCAGGGTTCTTAGGACATAAAAAGTCGAAGGTCTGGTTGCTTTAAGGCATTTTAAATAAACCAGGCTCATAAATACTAATATTTCATCATGACTTGTTGACAGTGATACAATTTTACAATCATATAAACATAGTAATAACAACAAAAACAGTTTCTTGACATCAGGGGTCAATATAATATACTATTAACACAGGTACATTGATGTGTACTTTCTACTGTAGCTGGTCAACCTCTCACATTTTTTAACTAGGATTTTTTTTAAACCCCTCCAATTTTATAAATGGGTAAACAGTCATCTTCATTATCTGCTTCATTTATTAACTCACATGAATAAAATATTTTTTTCAAACTGAAAATGTGTTGATTTTATGGTTATAGCAAGCTTCCTGATTAAATCTGTCTGGAATGTCTTCTAACAATTATGAAAAGGGCAGGAAAAATGTGTGTCTGTGCACCGACAACACTAAAATGCTCTATTACTCTTTAATTACCGCTTTAACAAGACAGCATTTAAAATGAAATTGGGGTGGATGAAGTTGGTGATATGTTAATTATACTATTAAATGAACACAACTGTTCACTGCTGTTTGTTACACTCAAGTAAGCATATTTCTTAATATCTATTAAGTAAAAATACAGATTCATTTATGTAGATCACAAAATTGTTCATTTTACTTTTTTTTTTTTATGAAACACCTTATATCACTCTCTCATATCTAGGTATGCAATGTCCAGCCATCATGCTCATATCCTTAATTAAAGCAAGAAGTTAAAGTCTTAAATGCATGTGTGGGGTTTTCAACGACGTAAACCAAACCTTCTACTGAACTCACACAAGAGTACGAGCCAATTTATATCTGCATGTCTATCTAAACAGGAAAATTGCTCAACCAAAAAGCAGCATATCAACTTAAAACATTAGTTTTACCTTAAAATATGTTTTTTCAGTGGGGTTCATTACATCACCAACTACACATCACCTGAATTTTAAAAAATCAAATTTCATAGCTTTTTGAGTGAATTCCCAATGTGACAGAATGTTTCATTTTCCAACAATGCCTTCACAATATGTGTGTGTAAGAGTTAGTGACCTTCTCAGGGCCCCTTTCAGTTCCTCTTGTAAAAGCCCACATAAAATCTGTTGTTAAATGTAAATGTTAAAAAAAAAACCACCTTTGTTAAGGTGAACCAGAAGAACCATCAGTCTGCTCTTGCTGCTTGTTGCTTTTGTTGAAATGGAAAAAATGATGATAGTTAAAAAAGTTTAGGCTGACAGTGTTAACTCTCACATTTTCTTGGATCTGTGAGGCTTTTTTTTATAATAGCTTATACCAATACTTCATGTGGTATAGCAGGCAGCCTAATTATCTGTTGTGGTATTACAGTTGTTGATTGCCCTGTTGGGGGTAGGGGGTTGGAAAACGAGTGTGCTTGACAGCTGAACTCAACACAGTATTACAAGTATCTATACATTACTTGATAATCTCCTACAACTTAGGCTTATTTTTCAGAATAATACCTTGGTTGTATAAGAGGTGAACGGATGAACGATTTTACGTTGATTTTAATACGTATTTGACCTAATTATTAGTAATTATGTATCGAGTGTTGACGTTGGCGACATTACACAGACAGGTTGATCCGACAGTACTCTTCTCGTGAGGAAGTCTATAAACCCAATGTAAGGTCTTGAGACTATAGCCACACTAGTGCTGAACAGACATCTAAACATGTGAAGACACTGACCAGGCAGCTGCTAAACATGTCACCAGCAGTCAACAAACATGTTTACTCACCGATGTTGTGTACAAGGATCAGACCAAACAGAAATGTTGTCACACTCGTCATGACCAACAGCTATGCTGAATGCTGCCACACCCTCACAAATAACCTTCAGTGCTTCCAGCAGAAAATTCACTGCAAGTGAAGATGTTAAACGGAGCAGTCGCCTCGCTCCTCACATCGCTAGCATCATTAGTCTCGATTCCGCAACACACAGCCCATTCATGCGCACTCCCGGCCTACTCTGATTGGCCAGCGCACTCCCGGCTTACTTTGATTGGCTAACACCTTACACAGGCTGAATCCATTCAGCAGAGATCCGTAGGGGTGATAGCATTCCGTGTTAGGAATTATACTTTTATATTTATTTCTTAACAACATTGTGTACGCATATCCAAAGGATAGCTGTTAAACGTCTAAATAATCGCTGAAGGTTATAAGTCGATTTTAAAAGCGAATTGTTTAACAACAAAAGCAATGGAAAGTATTTTAATCAGTTCAGACTGATGTTCACGACTGGGATTCACATTTCTCTGGCTGGCACCAATAATGATAGTTATTCCAGTTTACAGTTTAGTTATGATTTCCCCCTTACCCTTCAAAAAAAAAAAAAAAAAAAAGCACGCTTATATCCGACGGCTCAACAGCTTTGCAATTTAAGATACAAATGAATGGGCTCATTACATAACATCCTTTGAGAAAAAAAAAGTATTGGCTTTATACATGATTATTATGCATTAATTTTCCAAGTGTATATTTTATTGAATTATGATAGCTAACAATGGGAGTTTAATCAAGGTAATTAAGAGACATTATTAGAAATCACGATTGGTTTGGAGTAAAGGAAGTGGATGTCAATAAAGCCCAATACCATTTGAAAAGAGGGTCAATTCTGATTGCAAGTTGTATTTTGACTTGCACATCCAACGAAAGGCAAGACAAATCAAATGGTTGGCATTATTAAGACATTTAATGACTTAGATTAGGAGAGGTTGTTAAAATTGCATAATAACTTGTAGGTCGACATTTTGAATATGTCAATGTAATGCAAATCTTATTTTCACACAGAGTTGCTGTTGATTAGAACTCAGTTCTAGCATTAAATGTAAACCAATATGATTCAATAACTTGCTCGGTAACATTCTGAAATTTAAAATTCAGTTTTGATGATATGACCCAGACAATATTATGATGATTTTAATAAGAGGCCATGAGGCCAAGGCAATAATAGCTGGTCCCTATTATTCAGTACATCAACAGCAACTTCTTGATAACTGCTTAAAGGGGGTGATAATTTTGATTGTCGGATGCCTGACTTTTTTTTCAAGTATTTGTACAAGTTTATTAGTCCAACATGCATTATTACACGAACTATGTACGTGATTAGATCAGCTGCATTTCTGGTTGTCCTGATCAATTTTTCTGTGACAAGCAGCAGGGCATTTGTTACTGAATATTAAAAAGTACAGGTGGCATTAATGTTCACAATATCTTAGCCACAACCTTGTGTTAATGGATCAGTTTTTAGGAGTGACATCATTGGAATGCAACTGTCTCAGGCCATAGCAACTGCTCCATCTATTTTTCACCATCGTTTCATACTTAATCAGATTATTGATGATTTCCTCTTAAAATGCTAAGTGCAACTGTAAAAATCATGGAATAGTTTTTGTCACTTTGTTTAACACACACACCCTCGCTTTTACTCATCACAAGTAATATTCATCACACAAAAACAATAAAATGCATCAAATTCATGTTTATTTATGCAATCTTTACATTCTTCCTTACTAGCAACAGGAAGGGTAGAACTAATAAGATCATTGCAAAGTGACTGGGGAAGGGGACGGGAAAAAAGAGGAGGGATTAGAGGGCAGAAATAAAATGACGCAAGCATGCTCAAAATATTTCTGCATGCTCTCATCAAGACTCTCAGACACAAAACCATGAAAGTAGCTATACCGTTCCCACTGCTCAAAAATTGCTTAAGCTCTGTTTGGCTTGAATCACCATTATCTAACCATGCCATCTGCTGGAACTTTCATAAGAAAAAGTATGCCCACATGGCATTTTATTGTATTTTGTTTTGTTATTTGTTTTTTGATAAAACTGGTTGACGTAGGAGCCCCCAAGACACCTCATTTTACATGTCAGTCCGACTCCAGTTCCGCCATGGCTGAAAAATAAAGCAGACAGAAATGTTATTCCTTGTTACAAATAATTTTACTGTACAAATACCTTTTATCTTTCCCTTTTGGAATATGAAAAAGTCACTTTACAAATAATTTTCCTTAAGGTAAGTTTCAAACATATAACCTCAGACAACTTGCAACTAATGTACATGATGCATCTCTTGTAGCATGGAAACTACTAGAACACATCTTTGTGTCTCCTAGGTTACTACATAAAAGCGACAAAAACAGATCCTTCAGTAAAAGAATGAAAGGTAAACAACACAAAAAATTATCTAAAAAGGTGTTAAGGGACAAAACGTACGATAATTTACCATGTCAAGCTATGAAAGTGTTAATACAGAGACAAGTGTTAATATAGACTTCTAAGATTTCTTGGTGGGGGGCGGGAAGGGAGAACTACAGCAACCCCAGTCAAAAGCAAGGCATATGCTACTTCCAGAAAAACCAAATCAGAAAGGAAGGCGATGGAAAGCATGCAATGTGTTAGCAAGATAAACAGTTTTACTACAGCACTTGCTGACATTCTTTTTTGTACCAATTTCTTCTTAACACCTTTGGCTTTTCAAACATTGCCACTGTTGTAACCCACTCAAACCAAGTCGTTTTTAGATCTGTGTGATGGCAGATGTTTCAAGACATTTGTGATACTTGCATTCAAGATCTATAACTGAAAAAAATGCGAAATATTTTTTGTAGGACATGGTGGGGCTGCTCACAGACCGCATGGCACACCAAGAAAGAGGGGAACAGCTACCTCGCCATCCCCTGCTTCGCTGGGACCAGTCTTGATGCCTTGGCTCCACATGGTAGGCAAACTGCCTCCGTGATCACCACCACCCCCACCACCGCCGCCCCGTGATGTGAAAATAGGCTGATGCTGAATGGGGAAGGGTCCTTGTAGCCCGTTGACAAACATGGGCAGCATCATCTGCTGACTCTGCAATCGCATGCCAGTGCCCAAGTGTCAGCAACGGGTCTTCGCTATCACTCTTTGTAGCAAGGTCAGCAAGAAAATTAATATGAACATCCCATCATGTTTGACATTAAGTTTCAGAGTTTAAAAAAAAAAAATTAGGAAAATTTGATCCGCACCCTGCTTTCTAAAACAGTTCAAGAGAATGAGATGAATAGGAGGGAACAGGTTAGAAAGAAACAGAATTAGAACAAAGCATAAAATGACACTTTGACCAAATGCCATCTGCTACTGTTATTTTGGTATGCTGGCCAATTTGGCAGTTTAGCAAAGGTCACAAAGCTGCAATGGACCCACATGCCTTTTTCTGTTATTTACTTCTTCATTTACTGCAAGCAACCAGTAGAAGATTAGCCATGCTGTAAAGAGCTGCTATCACACAATTTGCTAACGAGTACTTTTCATGCGTGATTAGTATACATCTTATGGAACAGCATCACTATTCACACAAACCACCTACTTACTCAAGAGGAATAAAAGGGGAGGGGCAAACTTATTTTTAGATTCTTTAGGTCGGTTATCATGTTGATGTGACAGAAATGTGCGGCAGTCTTCAGGTCAGATAAACACTGCACAACCAGTTTTGCATGTGCAATGGGTATTCTAGCTTGTTTCAGCAGCATCTAGATTACCTTGTCTTCTGGGAATAAATATCCTACCTCACCTTCATCACTCCAGTAATTGTGACTAAATGTGCCAGGCAGATGGCTTGGTCATGTGTTAATTTTCTAAATTTATAGGACGTCTAACCATCAACACATAGGACCACTGATTTAGCTGCCTCCTGGTGGACCAAAGAAACAAAAAGCCCCAAAAAGATGTTGACAGTAGGGTTAATTCCTTTGCCAGCCTGGCCACCTCATCACTTAGAATATTGATCACCTGATATGCCGTTCAAGAAATGTTTATTAATCACCTAAATAACATGGAAAACCAAGTCAAAATGAGAACAAGAAACAGCATGAATCCACTTTGATCTTTAGCTATGATGTATTTCCATCCAACACGATGTTGCTCACCTGCATTGTTGGGTCAAGAGAGCGGTCGGCTGGCCCTAGGGAGTCTGGAAAGGTTCCAACACTGTCTAAAGCAACACCGCTACCATGTCCTTCTCGTTGAAAGCTGTTAAGGTTGTATGCCATATTGCCTCCTGTCACTACCGAAGAAGTCATGACAGATGAAGGCAAGGGTGCTGCTGACATTTGTGGTGATGTGGAAGACATCCACTCTGTATCTGCAACATCCAGAATTTCCTGTTACCAGATGAAGAGTAAATAACTTTTATCAAAATTTAAGCTAAATATTGACTTAACAGACTGTTTACGTTGACACTGCTTCTCTTATATCACACTTACCAGAAGAAAAGCACCAGAGTTTGTTGCCAAATTCACCAACACCTCCAAACCCAGATGAGGCAGAACTCAAAGGCAGCTTGCGCTGGGCTCGCTCCCCTCCAATGGGTCGAGGTACACGACGATCCTCCAGGCCTTGTTTGTTGTCCAGCAATGGAGGTGTAAGGGGTGGCATTGGTGACCCAATGCTGGGTGGGTGCATGGGACCTGAAGAGCAGGGTCTGCAAAGATAATCCTCACTGCATACTTCTTGTTAAAGTTTTGAACACATACAGCACTTAAATGCATATACAGTAATCCCTCACCTACCATGGGGGTTATGTTTCAGAGACCCCCCGCAATAGGTGAAAATCCATGAAGTAGTGGCGTTGTATCTTTTATTTATCAATATATATTACGGATTTATAAACACCTCCCACACTCCTATAAATCTTTCCCACTCTCTTATTAAGCTTTCCCCACTTTTATCAACACTTCCTATGCTCTTAAACACTTTCTACACTCTTAAATCTACGTAATTTAAACATATAAAATTCTATATGGGTATTCACAACTTGAATGATTAAAATCACAAATATGATACAAATACCTATATACCACAAAATCCTGAGAAATATAGCGAAAACACCACAATATATTTTTTTTAAAAAAAAAAACCACCATGATACAGTGAAGCCGCAATAAGTGAACTGTGATACAGTGAGGGATTACTGTACATAGATTTTAAAAAAAAACATTGTAATAGCTGCTGTCCATTCCTGTCAACATACAAATCAGTCGACTCATTCTCCTCTTTTTGACAAAAGAAAGTCACCTGGTAGTGAAGGAGCACTCTGAGGACGGTGAGGGTTCCCTGGCATGGGAGACATGTTGCGCTGCATACCTTGTGGCATCATGAAACCACTGATAGGGCCTGGTCCTGGACCAACCCCAGGACTGCCTGCTCCTCCTCCTGGACCATCATGTTGCACCAGGTGATGTGGTCCAACAGGGCCAGCACTGGGGACCATTGGGACTGGCAGTGGCTGTCCCATGCCAGGGCTGGAGGAGCGCACAAGGGGAATTCTCCCGCCTGTCAGCTGCTGTACAAAATAGGACATGTGAGCAAGGTCCAGCTGGTCTAGTGCACCAGCGGTAGACCCTCCTGCTGCAGCCTGGGCAAACAGATTGGTTGACTGCGAAAGGGCTGTGGAGAAGGTCTGGGGATTCATCATTTGCATACTAAGCAGCTGCTGGTGAAGGGCATGCAGGGCGGCAGGAGAGAAGTTCATGCTTTGCTGAAGCTGCTGCTGCAGGGCTTGCAGATTATTCATTGTGGGCATACCAACTCCTCTATCTCCATCTCCAACACCGCACTGTTATTTCCACCTCCACCACCCATGCCATTTCCAAGATCACTCCCAACACGCCCATCTCCCATTCCTGAGGATGCAAAGCCATTCACAAGACTGGAAGGTGTGCTGACAATGCCAGAACCCATGACGCAAAAGTCGGGTGCATTAGGGTTTAGGGTGCTTTTGATTTCAGGCAATGTCATTGGCTGGTGAGGGGTACTATATTCTTCCTTTTGGTTGGAGCTGAGAGGATGGTGCAAGGGGGTCTGACTGAGCTGTTGTGGAACCAGTGGGTTGTGCTGTGAAGCCATATGGTCAAGCGAACTCATGTGGGGAGGATTATGGGGAGACATGCTGCCCCCATCGCTGGCAGGGTTCGGGAGACTTGGACGTGGAGGCATGCTCACTCCTGGTGGTAGTGATGGGCCTGGATAACACCCACCACCCAGTGGCAGCTGGAAATGCATGTTTGCAGATACACGATTGGCCTGTTCTGGACGCGACTGAGGGGAAGCAGTTCTAATGCCCATCTTGTAACCAGGAGCCTTGGCCTGAAGATTTGGATCAACCTCATTTCCAGGACCAGGCAGACCAGACGGTGGCTGTCCTGACAGGGGACTAGACTGGCTTGGAACTACTCCTGCTGCAGCAACACTAGCAAAGTTAAGCTTCTCCTCTTCCTTCTTATTGAGGAACTGGACAGTTACGTTGGAGAAAATTGTGCTCTCAAAGGGAGAGTAGTTGCCTGGAGAAGCCTGTGCAGCACTGGAAGTGACAGATGTAGTAGCAGGGCTAATGCTAGTGGAAACATGGCTAGACACTATTGGCAGAGGCTGGGGGTCTGAGCGAGTGGTGCCAGATCCTTGCCGCTGCAGCAGACGTATGGTGCTTGATCCAGGACGTCCTACAGTCTTGCTGCTGATGCTGGCACCAGTGACACCACTGGTGCTGGATGTCCCAATGTTGGTTGGTGTCTGCTGTCGGTCTGTGGAATTACGGCCTACGGTAACCACAGATGACTTGAGGGTTGGGTTGCTGATGTTGAAACTAGGCGGAGTGCTAGAACTTGTAGTGGGTGTGGCAGATCCAGCTCGGCGATGTGGTTCTGATGAGAACAACTGACGCGAAATACCCTTCTCTTGGTTGGCAGTGCCTGAAGTAAGGGAAGGCATGCTGGTGGATGATGAGGCATTACTAGATAACTGCTTCTGGGGGCTGCTGCGGCGTGGGGAGGCAGGTGTGCCTGAATTAGATTGCTGATTCTGCCAGACAGTAATTGGAGGTCCAGTTGTGCTGGAAGATAAACGCATGCCATTAAGTGCTGTGCTGGGGGTTGATGCTTGGCGATTGCTCTGCGACTTTCCTGATGTAGATGTCTTGCCTGAATGCTGGCCATTTCCACTCGTAGTAGTAGCAGAAGTAGTAGGCACAGAGAACATCCCAATAGCAAAGTCACCTATAGTAGCTGGTGTCTGCTGTATCTTCTCCACAGGTTTGCCCTTGGTCCTTGAAATGATCTCTGACAGGTCTTTGTCAGGTTCTTGTACTAAGGCATTGATCATTGCATGAGCCTGTCTAGTGGCCTCAGCAGAACCCCTGAAAGTCACAAGAGTTCATTGTCAACAGCCCCCAAAACAGCCACAGAAGATAACTCGCCACAAACTGTAGCAACATTTACAAACATCACAAACTAATGTAAACAATAGGTAGATGGTTAATGCAAATTATAATAAAACAAATAAATGAAGGTATCAAAGCTAATAATCCCCTACAACCAAGGTGGGAAATCTTTTATCCTCCAAGGGCCATTATAATGGCTATAACATCACTTGTGGTATGTACTAAATTGTCTACTTAATTTGGTCAAACTATAGATTCACCACCACGCACTTTTGCAACTCTACAATCCTAGCCTTCCTGACACTGCTGTCCTTTGAATTACCATAATCCACCTTTTGTATTAAAGTTCATAAAAACTGTGCCTTGCCACTATGAAAAGTTTAACAACACAATTTGTACGGAGTCTGTAAAACATGTTTATAATTAGAATGTTTCTAGAGAAGACAGTTTAGAGTAACAAAAAATTCACAATTTTCTATTTGTGAAAGTACATTAATAATAATGACCATTCAGTATGCACAAACCTCCTCCTGATGAAGGAGTTCATGGCATTTACAAAGTGTTTACACAAATGCTACACATTTATTGGATGAACAAACATGGTTGAAAAACGCTATTTACTTTCCACTGACATCAAACGAGAAGCGGTCTACTCTCGGTTTGAGTAAAGGTCATATGCATGCATAATTCTATAAAATCATTCATATAGATCACAGGCAGCCCATGAGAAGCATGCATGTCTATATGGTCATATACTTAAACGTGTCCTGTCTATTCCATAATGGATCACTTTGTGTGCCCCTCAAAATTTGCTATTGTTATTACTCAATTAACATACATTTACGTTGCTAAGAAAAAGTTTACAAATTTCATGAAATCTATGGCTGTGTTGGTGGGCTGGAGGAAATTATTTTGTGGGTCATATATCGGACATTCTCCACCCTTGACCTACAATATTTCTTTCATCTGAATTAGATCTTTAAAAGCTTTTAAAAAAAAGGTGCATAAATATAAATTCATAAAATCTAAAGCAGATAGTACTGTTTACAACCAATAAAATCAAATCCTGTATTAAAAGGTTCTGCATGAGGGGCATATCAGGTGGAACACTTACTTGATCATGATGAAGCGATCCCCAGACCCTTTCGGCTTCTCCACTTCTACGTGAGCTCCAGATGTTTCTCTTATGGCATTTATATTGCAACCTCCTCGACCTATCACACGACTGATGGCATTTGCTGGTACTTGAACTTTTTTGGATCTGTTGATACAAATGCTTCTCATATTGAATATACATGAATCATTAACCTAAATACAAGTCTTAACATTCAAGTTAAATAAAAAAAACATATCTAACTTACTGGTACCAGCCTGATAATTGTGAACATGTTCATTCTTACTGGTTGCTTAGCAGCAAATACTTTGTTGAAAGTCTTGGTGGCAAATGCTACTCCCAAATTTCTGGACATGGCTGGAATCTAGCCCACAAGATTCCCCAACCAAATGTGACTGGCAACCGATCTTGCTCTCAATTTAATCAATGAATAATCAAGACTTACGCAGTTGAGTAAGAAAATGCTTCTCAGAACATAAAGCTAGCAAAAAAGTGCCAAGCATCTTAACTTACTTTCTTGTGACCTCCTTCCATCCTTCATCCTTACGCTGACCCTTACGAGGACTTGTACCAAGTGGAGACAACTTAGGGGCCAGATTAGAGTCCCGCTCCACCAGGCACATGCTGTCGCTATTACAAAAGCCACTTCTGTTAACATTTTAGAATAACCAATAAAATTTCAACTCTCCAAAGAATAGCTCCTAATATTGAAAAAAAGACTGCTGGCTGACAACATCCCCAAACATTGATTCGTAAAGCTGGTTGCTTCAGTTTTGGTTGCCCCACAAAGCATTTAAACCTTAAATCCTTTCCTTTCCTCCAAAACCCTCTAAAATGTTAAACAAAAAATTAAAAGCAAAATAAAAAAAATTTAGGTCACATAATGCACTGACTTTTAATATTAGCAACTCCACTAAGCCTCTCAAACTGAAAGCATAACATGGCATTGAGTGAAACTCACCTTGCAGCAATTTTGACTTTATCCAGATTTCTCCCTAGTTTGTCTACATCTTTGTAAGTGACTTTTCCAGACACAGATCCAAAATCATCCAGGTCTCCTACTCCTAGGAGGGGAAAAAATCCAATATGCATGAATATTAAACCTAGCAAAGCAACAAATAAGTGAACTGTTTGGGGATAAGAAGTGATCACAAAGAGGTCAAGAGTGGAGGGAGGGGCTATGAAAGGGGAAAATAATTCCAAAAATGCACAAAAACTTAGATCCTGGATTTTAGAAAATTTACAATTAGTGGAACAGCAGGGAAAAGTCAGTACAGTACATACTGTTTTTGCCACTAGGAGGTGGCTGCTTAATGATGTCATTTTTCTTGCACTTGGAACTGTTAGTGTTGTTGTTAGAGTTGCTGCTGGTGAATGTATTAGAGCTTGAGCTGTTGTTTCCAGCAATGGAATACAAGCCCAGCTTCCCTCCAGCATTGGTCATCATGGCTATTGTAACAGCCAAGCTGGTAGCCATGGATACTGATACAGATGCTGGAGGAGAGGAAGGAGAAGGCAAGTGGTTTCTTTTCAGCTCCATTCCCTCTATTTTCTCTTTGCGGTTACGCCGATTCTTCTTCAATTCCGTAGCGGAGGAAGAGTTGGAAATAGTGGAAGAGATAGACTGGGAATTTGTAGATGAAGTAATAGCGTTGCCAGGTGGAGTAAGAGCTGGGCCTGTTGAGGAAGATGATGATGACGACAAAGATGGAGACAACTTTATCATGTTAGGTCTGGTACTCTTGGCTTCTGTGTTCTTCACCAGTGTCGTGCCTGCATAAAAAATACAAAGGTAGACTGCTGTACAAAACCTATTTAAATACAAATTTACTAACATTTTATATGCCCTGTCTAACGCTATTCTTGAAGGTTTGATGAACTACTATATTTGATAAAATGAAGGTGATGCTTCAGCACACCAATTTCACAGTGGTGTGCACATACCACTTAATTATGCTCCAAAAATGTTCTCAGTAATTTAATAAATACGGAAAATTATACAAAAGCACTGTTGTATTCAACAACCAAATCATTGTTAACTTTGAACATTTAATTCCCCCCCCCCCTTTTTTCCAAATTCTAAAACACGTCACTTCAAATCTCCATTGAATGTGAGTAAATCACGAGCTGAGTATCTGGAAGTAAATTCTTTAACATGAACTTCAGATAACATCTTCTTCTGCAATCTGAGGTGTGTTAAGACATTTAGAAGACCAGTAACAAATTCTCATTACCTATGGTAGAAGTTACAGTTGCAGATGGAGGTCCCACTTCTACTTGATCATCATATTCATCATCATCATTATCTTCCAGATGGTTTTCAGTCCCTTCTGGCTCTGGAGATGAGTTTTTACTGTTAAAAGACAGAAGATAAAAATTCTTTTGTCAAATGATTGTATAAATATTAACAAAACGAAAGGGAAAAAAGCAAAATACTTATTTAAATTAGGCATGAACATCACCATCTCGGTACACTTCAACCATATATCAACTTTCATAAACACAAAAGCAGACGCTTATTTCTTATGTTTACATAATTAAATACAAAAATAAAAAGGACTCACAGCTGCAACAAATAGCTAACACTACTCATTAATATAAAAATACAAAATTTTATACTGTACTTATAAAATGTCCTGGATCATGCACAAAAACTATTTCTGATCAAAACTAAATTCAGGCTAAAATGTTAAGAATAAAAATATGTAACAAACATAAAAAAATGCAGAAATTTCACTCAGATAAGAGTACTTTTACACTAGGGAATGAGATGCTCAAATTACGCTACAAAATAAATTGTGTGAAAAAATAATTATTGTTGCAAAAAAAAAAAACTCCAACTACATACTCTTTATCCTTCTCCTTCAACTTCTCTCGTTTTTTAGCTTTTCTCCTTTCACGTCGCTTTGCAGCCTGAAGACGGCGATGCTCTTCCACCTGACGTTCTTTGTCAATTTCAAGCAACAGGCTAGTGGCATTCTTATTGGCTTCTGCTGCTTGCCGATCTTTGGCAGTGACAATTATGTCCATACACTGCTGGCATTTCTTCTGCAATTCCTGTGGTAATCATTTTATTCTTTATAGTCTGATAAAGCTAAGCATCATAAAAAGGACTTCCTGAAAAGAGTTTAATATTACACACAAAAGAACTGATCAAGTTATAAACTGTTGGTGCACATCCAAGTCGCATGAAGAACATACTATGAGGAAGTCTTGACATACATATTTTTGCACAATACCATGCCATGACATCTTTCCACTGAATAAATAAACCAGAGAGAGGGGGGAGAGAGAAAAGGCTTACCTTATCAGTTACTGTGGCAATAAACCGCTGAAGTTCAGCATCAGAAGGAAACTGTGTAACATGTTTAACTTTCCATTTGACAACTTTTACATGTCCCTTCCGAAAAGCTGCCATGAGGCAGGAAACTTTGCGGTTGTCCTGGCTATCAACATCAGCCCCAGCTGACACCAGCAGCTGCACCACATCCAGGTGGCCACCTGTTATGTCCATGTTATGTATACTCTTAGGTGTTTTTTCAAAGTGTGTCGGGGTGGGGGGTTGAGGTCAGGGAATGGAAAAATAGGAAACTAAAATATTGCACACTTTAATCACTTATAATCACCATTAATTCTTTTTGAAGTTCTCTTGCTGTAGATAATTTTACTTCGGCTGCCAAGTTTTAAACTTTATTTTCAGTAAGTACTCTGAATTATGGGCTCAAGTTAAAATGGTATAACCACAATCAGATTATTCTTCATGATTTAAGTGCAAAAGAAATCATGTTTTTCACGTAAGTTTTTTTTCCCTTGAACTTATAGGTGTCGTATTAAGATCAAACAAAGTGATCGACTACCTTATCATACAAAAGCTAGTTGATTCCAATACAGACAATATTCACCCACCATTGCAAGCTAGCCATAAGGGAGAGTTTCCTTTTTTATTCTTCACATCAACAGCGGCGCCACGATGTAGCAGAAGTTCCACAAAGCGGTAGTGACCTTTATCGGCAGCAATAGTTAGAGCTGTGTCCCTTGATGATGGGACAGGTGCAGCATTAACATCTGCTCCCTTATCAAGCAGAACACGCCCCACTTCAACATAACCACCTGATGCCGCCTCCATCAGAGGGGTGAGCCCAGTCTGGGAGTAAAGTGAGAAATTATCTAACTTTAAACGAAACAGAATATGGCCAACACAACCAAAAATGTATCAAATGCTGTAGAAAAAATTTTCTTTTCCAAATGGGCACCCCAAAATCTAAGGAATGCAATTTATTTCTGCTCTTTATTAACGAAAAGAACACAAAATAACCAATACATAAAGATTACCTTTGCACGATGTTCAATGTTTGCCTTTCGGTCCACCAGCAGACTAACTACTTCATGGCGACCTTGAAAACAGGCAAGAGTCAAGGCTGTATTGCGATTGGTTTCGATCTGAAACAGTAAATCAAATAATAAGCTAAACAAGAACGAAGACAAGGTCATCTTTTTTTTTTTTTTATTCACAGTACCAAAAATTTTCCTTACTGATATAAGACATTCCTTGTAACAATGTGTTCTGTTCTCTATTTTTTTCTCAAAAAGTTAGTACGCTCGTGGAAAGTAGTTATGAATGACTGCATGATGGTGGTTGTGATCTACGTATATTATGAGCGTGTGATGTCAGTGAGGAATGTAGTGAGACTGAAAAGCTCAGTAAGATGTCTATACACATAGCTGCCCAGGTGATTTTGCCAATGTCAGGCATTCAAAAACAAAGCATGCCAGTCAGTCAAATGCATAAAATATCATCTAAAGACTCTTTACCTGGGCATTTATATCGCTGCCCATGTCTAAAAGCAGCTTCACAGCAGCAGTGTGCCCATTCATTGCTGCCAACATCAATGGTGATATTCCCAACTTGCTTCCAGTTCTGCAATTATTATCATAAACAAAATTCTGCTGCATTTTCATCATTCTTCAAATGTAATGAGAAAAAAATATGGGCAATAACCAACCAGTCTCACACTAAGCATCAACAATCTCTCAAAAAACATCGTCCTTTTTTGTTCCAAAATATACAAAATGAAAAGATCAGCAACACAGACTGAGAAACCTTGATTTATCTTTGAAAGAGTGATACCAACCTGGAATTGATCTCTGCCCCATGAGACAAGAGAAGCTTAATGATGTTGACATAACCCCCAGAGGCTGCCAAACTAAGGGGAGTATAATCAGAAACATTCCGATGCTCTTTGTTAGCGCCTTTCGTTAGTAACAGTTCCACCACCTGAAAGATTTTTTTTTAAAAAGTACCATTTTTAATTCTACCATTTTAATTTAGCAAAAGGAAAAAGCATTACAAAATCACATAATTTCATTCATGTCTTCTTAATAATGAGAAGATTTAGCATAAAAAAATACATTAAAGAAATGAGGGCATATTCCTGTCCTCAATACTATTCTTTTTTTAGTCTCAAACAAATGACCAAAATTTTTTTTCAACACAAAAATAGAACATCCCCTACTCTGCCTCCACATATACACAAAATAAGCAGTGCAAAGAGTTTCACATAAAAGTTGCTTCACCTCATATCTTCCCCCTGAACAAGCCAGGGATAGTGGAGTATCCTTAGTCCTCTCTGACTGGGCTTCAATCTCGGCACCATGTTCTAAAAGGATCTCAACCACATCCACATGTCCAGCGGTGGCAGCCAGAATCAATGGGGTAAAGCCTGCCAAGAACCAAGACAAAAACATGATTCTCTACTGGTTTTAGATTAAGAAACAATTTATCAGAATGTCTTCATGTCTTGCACTTTTTTGGCATGCTGATGTTGCTCAGTATTCAACATGTATGTTTTTTAATGCCTCTTTCAGATATCAAAAACAGCATTTAATAAACAAACTGTGGGTCACTTCAGTGTTATTTTCACACAAAAAAACTCTCACCTTTCTTATCCCGATGTTCAATGTCAGCACCTTTGGCAAGAAGCAGACTCACAAGCTCAGCATGGCCACCAGCACATGCTAGGGTCAAGGCTGTGTCATGATTACTTTCAGTTTGGGAATCTACATCAACAGATGTAGGATACAGGGCACCCTGAAACATTAATGGTCATGATCAACCATACTGAGGTATTTAATTGGTTTTTTTTTGTTTTGTTTTTTTTAAAAAAACACTCTATGTTATAAAAGAACAGTTTTTATCATTCCATGCACCCCAACACAACACACAAAAAAAATTACCCACAACTGTAAAAGCATTCAACTAAAGGTGTAAATGTATTGATATAAAGAGACTCATACCTGACTCTTGTCACTGATCACACCCGCAGCTTCACCACCACCGGTGCTGCCCACCACAGAAGGACTAGTGACTGCACTTGCTGCATTTGTTCCTGGAGCCTGTTTGAGAAGTTGGTGTTGCAGTAACTGGGCCTGCTGAGTTTGCTGAATTAACTGAGCCCTTTCTTGATGCGTCAAGAGTGCTGGCTGAGGTGGCTGCTGTCAGCATGTGGGCAATGACCATCAGCTATACAATTTTCTAGCTAGTCAAAGTTTCTTAAGTTTAAATTTAGCACAATGAGACTGTATCTTGATACAGTTATCCCATATGTTAAATGCTTCTATCAAAAATATATCTTTTACTCGATTCTTTTTTAAACTAAGTACCTAGCCAGGCTATCCGGGTTGCCTGGATTTATTTCTGCTGCAATTCTTCTAGATGTGATTTACTGACTTATTTGTATTAAGTTTGTGTAAAAATAGTGAAAACAGTAAACACCTTTGTTTGTTTGACAGGACATAATTAGAGCACATTTTGAATAGGATTCATGACTTACTCCCTCTCCATTTCTTTCCCTTGTACTCTCTCATTAAACTATCATTTCCATATCTGCTCTGTGTAGTACAACTGCAATTTTTATCTGTGAAATTTTTTTTTTCTATTTGGAACCACTGGCAACTTCACAGAATGCTAAACAATAAACAATATTGAGGCAAGATACAACAATTAAACAGCCTATGTTCCCAGAGAAGAAAAAAATATTCTTGAAGAATTTGATGAAAACCAGACATAATAATTAAAGTTAGCACTACTTAATGGACTGTGGACACATCCTTTCATACCTTATACTCGAAATGTTATATGACAGCAACAGAGAAAACATTTGGTACACATAGCTATAATGGTGCATGCAAATATTGCAGTGAACTGGATGACTGCAAATTTAAATGAGTCTTTTTTTATATAAAAAAAAAACCCAGCAAGTAAATTTCTATTCAATCATAGATGTGCACAAACACACATCCAAGCAAAAGATGACTGGCTGAAATGACTGACCTGAGGCAACAACTGGTGCAATGGTTGTTGGAATGGGCCCAAAGGAGCCTGAATAACTTGCTGAGAAATCATGTGATGAAGAAGCTGGTCCTGTGTAAGTGGGGGAGTGCAAGTTGTTGCATGTGTTGCTGAGGCTGCTGTTGTGCCAGGGCTGCCAGCTGCTGCTGCTGGAGAGCTTCCGCACTCATTGCCACTCCCTCCTGAAAATGTGATCCTGTGGCAGAAATAACAAAGCTACAACATTAAGACATGGTTAAGAACACGTTTTTTTATTCATACCCTTTACCTTCTTTAATGGTCAACAAGGTTAGATATAGACTGCAAGCACACAGTTACTTTCAGCATGATAAAACTATACCTTCATGCTACAGCTTTCAGTTTCCCTAAATCATCAGTTTCCCTAAAATTTATTTGCCACAGTTACAACTGGCACATGACAATTGTTCACATCCAACGCAATAAGTGATCTTACCTCCCATGTGTTCAGGCTGGAAGGCAAGAGACATAGGAGGAGAGGAAAGAGGCTGAGGGGAGAGTGGCAACTGCTGCTGAGGTGGAGGGGGTGGGAGAGGAGGCTGTTGTTGCTGGCTGAGGACTTGCTGTTGCTGCTGAATCTGCTGAGACTTGCTTCGCTGCACCTTGCCACTGCTGTTCCGCTTGTTGGAGGTCTTTACACCTATACCCCCTCCATTCCCACATGGGAGGTTGCTTCCTTGAGAAGTGCCCCCTCCTCCAGCTGCAGCTTGCTGCGCCTGCTGTTGGGATGGGGAGATGAGGGTTCCCATGGTGGAGGAGGGGGTTGAGACAGGCAGCTGTGGGGGCAGCACAAGCTGAGGGGATGATGTGGCTGGGTGCTGAATATATGCATCAGGGTATGCAGTATGCGGCATCAGTGAGTGGGCAGCAGCAGCAAGCTCACCACTACTCAATAGTTTTGGCAGTTGCACCACCAAGTCACTCAAGGGAGAGTCCACTGTTGGCGGCCCAGTAAGACACAATGGACTCAGCTAGGCCTGGCTGCATGCTGCTGCTGCTGCTTCGGGAGGGTGCTGCACAGGCTAGATTTACTTCCATGGCTTTCTTTGTCTCCTCAGCCTGACGTACAGCTGCAGGAATAGCAGCTGAAGCAGAACGAGCCTTCAGAAGTTGCTGCTGCTGTTCTAACTGTTGCTGAGCCTGGGCCTTCTCTTGAAGTTCTTTCTCCACCTAGAAATTTTCCCACATGGTCCAAACATAAATTGTACTTTAAAATTATACATCATTTTAAAAAACTACACTTATTAAGGTGATATAGTATTCTTATCTGATCTCTAAATTTTGTATATCAACATTTAGTTTATCCTTCAGCTGAGACAAAAACTTTCATTCTGTTAATAACAATGCATAACATTTTATGTACCTCTTTTATAAAAGAAATAATCTGATTATGCTCTACATGTATTTATACTACAATACTGCTATCAAAAGTAAATGCTTTGGTTTGAAAATCTCTTTGAGTTAGTGCCACAATAAAGACTATCAAATGACCATGATCACCTTCTGAAGCTCTTCCAAAATCTGCTGCTTTCTCTGGATTTGTTCTTCGCGACTGCTAGCACTTGGTGCCAGAAGTTCCTTTGCCATGATGTTGTTGATGATTGCCTCCACCTACAAGATAAATACACATAAAAACAGAAACATTGCTTATACACAGTTTTATGGGGGAAAAAGACAATTTTTTTATGTAAGTAAACACATGCGTGTTCTAACAAAAGCACTTTTACTGTTGTCAACTGACCTTCATATCACTAAAACTCTTGAAATGGTGCAGTACTAAGTGCTACTAATGTGGCCCTATGCTCCACTGGGGGTGATTAGGAACAAGAACAAGAAGTGCTAGTAAAGAAACTACTGAAATATTATTGCCATGGTGAGGAACCTGTTGAAATTTTGATAATATCCAAATTCTCTCTCTTGACTGAAACAACAGTAAGTAATCAGGATTCACACTACTTCTCACCTTTTCTGTGGCCTTTTCATCAGAAAAGTCTGCCAGCATCGCTCCTTCATGACTCAGCTGCTGAAGGCTGTCCCCCATGACACTAATAGACTTTGGCCCACCTCCTTTCCCTTCCACGCCCGTTGCCCCATTCACTATACGCTTGCTTGCTGCTTTGACTGCGCTTGCTCTTAAGGATTCCTGGCTCTTGCCTAGAACAAAAATATTTGTTGGGAAATTGTCCACAGAAAAAAGTTAAATGCATCACCCTGCCACATTCTACAAAATACATGGTATTGTATTATCTTTATATTACAATTTTAACATTTTTGCAAGAATCTAAAAGTTAAAATATCTGCAAAATGCATCAGTTTTTAACTTCTTGGCCGGTCACTAAATACCCCTTTTGACAATTCAAATAAGAGAATGCTTCGGAATGCACATAAATTTATGAACATATGTGTTAGGATAAATGACACCAACTATGCCTTCATTTGCCTCAAGATGAATAAAAATATTTGTTTAGTGAGGTTTGTAAAAAAAATCTAAGCCAGTCTTTGGTTTTCGTGTTACCATAAAACGATTCCTTTGCTGATTACATTGTAAAATCCAAATTTGGGATGGTTGTTTATCTTGGATGATTATGGTCAAGTCCAAGGACCATAGGAGATGGCACTTATTTTTTCGACATGCACATACTAGACTGGTTTATGTAACCCATCATAATTCACAAGGTAAAATTCTATTCTAATCATTAGTTTGATGTTACTGACCAACTGTCAAGTGATTCCACTCAAGCATGTGTCAGTGACGAGTAGCTTCTAGCTATAACATGGCACAACATAATAATTATTAGTGGTAATAGTAGTACACAACTGTTCAGCACAACACTGCTTTCTTTTATTTCCAACATTCGCAAAAATTTAATCACTTCCATGCATGCACTTTGGTTTAATCTGCATACTATTTATTCTAGCTATGGACTGTTGAATCAGTTCATCAGCTTCCACTGGTACCCCATCACGTTATGAAAAAATGCAAAAACAGCTGATAGCTGGTTTGAAGCCTGTGTGATAGTAAGGCAATATGATGAAAAGGTCTCTGCCACACCCTCAATTCAAAGTCTGCAGGATTGTTCTCTTGCTCAAATGCCAGAGCATCTTTGAGTGACAATTAGTTATCTGACATCCTGGTCAAGTCGTTCAACTACTTAACTCCCTGCTGGTGAATGTGCTTATAGCCTGAAATAGCTCATACCATTTGATTTTAGTTTTTCAGTTTTTCAGATCATGTCCTTTCTACTCTTGGACAAGTCTGCACAACTGAGAAAATACTTTTGCTTGTTATTTTACTCTCTTGGGCCTTGGCTAATGTCCAAGTCTAGCTCTGATAGGTAAAAAGTGGTAGTTATCCTCCCTAACAAGCTGTGCCTTTGCTGAGATGGTTTCCAAACTAAAGCCAGCCAACTGTTAATGTTGATAACAGTAATGCTGATAATGTTTATTTTTCTGTCCTCTAAAAAACAAATGCTGCCCAGATACTTAAGCTCTGATGTTTAGGTGACATGCCACTGACGTTGACATCCAAAGTGTTTGGTGTTCTTTTTATCAACCCTGTTCATTGCATGGGTGAAACATGTAAGTAGTCAATCTTAACATTCTTAATGCCATTAATTGAGACTCACCCTGAGCAGTAGATCCAAAGTTATGTGAACCAGGCAGCTGAGAGTCAGGCTCGCTGGGTGGAACAATGTTGGCCAGTCCCTGCACCGGAACTCGAGGCTACAAAAAGAGACCTCAAACCTCTGAAGGTTATGTTGTTACAAATCACAACAGTAAACGGTGACAAGACACAAGGACATCTTTTATACTTACATTCTTGCAATTCCTTATCTAAGAAGCCAAAATAAATGATTAGAACTTCATGCTAATGAAAGTATATTTCATCCCCATAAAAGCACATTTGTGGGAGGACAACTTTTTGGCAGACTTTAACAAAACAGTGGCTGCCAGTGATCTCTTCCTTTACAAACAAAATGTCTACTTTATGTCGTCACAGTATAAACATTTCTCCAAAAGATATATATATATAGGTCTGAGACGAAAGAATGAATCAGTGCAGAAAAAAAAACCCCCAAGGGGGCTGTAAGGTAAATGCAAGGTTTAAGCCCATAATGTGGTAATGAGCACAGAGTAGTATTCTCAAAACCCGAGCTAATAGTTTAAAGTCAAATACTGCAAAAACTGTGAGTTGGTGTAACCTGAAAATTCAAAATGATGTTCCCTTGTAACTCCTAATCTATTTTCATGAACTGGAACTGGAGCAATCGGTAATAGTGGCATGAACAAGCAGTGGTGCAAGATATGACACAATGTCTTAGACCAGTGGTTCTTAACCGGGGTTCTATCGAACCCTAGGGGTTCGGTGAGTCGCTCTCAGGAGTTCGGTGAAGCCTCTGCCACGGAGGTTAAGACAATTCGTCATCACAATTCGTGATGACACTAAAGAAGGGTTCGGTGAATGTGCATATGAAACTTGTGGGTTCAGTACCTCAAACAAGGTTAAGAACCACTGTCTTAGACACTGGAGAGTTGGAGGTACAGTTACCAGACAACTATGACGGGTCATATGTAGCTATGCATGTCACCGGCAGTGCAAAGCCAGTTCGTCAGTACTGTGTTAAAATAGTACTACAATAAAGTGTGAAGATATTACCCACCTCATCCACAGCACCACCAGCAGCTAAGTTCATGTGTGTCAGGTCGGTGTGGGCTAAATCAACGGAAGAGGTGAGCAACAATCGATTAGGCCATTCCAGCAGCAACTTTACAACTGTGCATGACCTCCCTTAGATGCCTCAATGATCATCGTGGAACCATCCTGCAAGCGTATCACTAAGACATCACATGCTCCAAAAACAAAACACTACAGAAATGTTAACATGATCTAATGTATAGATAAGATAATGAATTCTTCAACACAACTTTATTACAGCCAAAGGTAAAAAAGTATTTCACAACTTATTAAATTCCTTCATGATTTTTTTTTTAAACATCTTCATTGAAGATTTATATATGGGATAGACGTAACAGCCAATCTAACCTACAAAACAGCCAAGAGAATTGTGATGGTTGATTTACTTTTTTTTTTTAAATGTTGTCTTTATTGCAAGAATTGTTTAACTTACCTTTAGCCTATGAGAGATATCTGCCCCATTTGCCAGAAGCAACTCTACAACTGACAGATGGCCTCCAGCACAAGCTAAGGACAGCACTGTATGATCATTGGTTGATGTTGCCCGGTTCACATCAGCTCCTGCAATATTGATAACAAGGGTTAAAAGCTGTCAGACTGACAAAAAGCAAAAATGCAAGTCTGTGTTTTAACAACCTATCTTAATAAATCTTAAGAGCCAAGAAATGGCTCATGTACTGGGCACAGGTACTCAGGTAGAACTTACTGAGATATCAGTCACATCTCTAAGGATATAATTGAAATGCTAAATGCTCTGGCGTACCTTTACTGATAAGAAACTGTACAGTGCACATATGTCCAGCACGTGCTGCTTTCATCAAAGGTGTCCTTCCCCCTTCAGAATCATGCTCCTGGGCACATAAAACAAATCAACACTGACTAACTACGTACGAAGAAATGAAGTAGCACTGTTACTACAAAAACAAAGGGAGAACATGTATTCAGTTACAAATTTGAAAACATAATTCAAGTGGTCTGTACCTCTAGCAATAGCAAAATGGCTGAAATCAGGTGATTTATTCCAACTCAGCTACAATTTGGTGGGAGCAAATATTTCCAAAGTTGCAAAATTGAAATGCAGTAAATACACAGTGAAATAAAATTAGTATTGGGAAATACCACAGACTGAAATGACATTGCAGCAAAAAGCAAGTAACAACTATTCCTGACCAGTTTTATGCATCAACTTTTAAGCTTGAAATATGATTTTAATCACCTGTACTTCAATGCATTAACAAAAATCTTAAGATAGCATTAAAATTTTGTAGTTTTATTTAGAAATGCATAACTTCATGGAAGTGGGGAGATGGGGTACCATGTCTGATTGCTTATATCTCCTATACCTCTTAAGATAATGAAAATGTATGTTAGAACATCCTTATATATCCTAGACCTCTTGAGATGATGAGAAGTTGTTAAAACAATCTTTACATCATCTGTTTCTACTTTACAAAAACCCCAAGAGTTTTAGTATATGATTTATTAGTTTCTATTTTACAAAAACCTAATGAGTTTTGGTAAATGACTTATAATAATGAATATGTAACTTTGTTCTTAAAATACTTGTATATTTTTGGATGAAAACTCTATTCATAATTTTTCTCGTAAGTACTCAAAATCATTTTTAGCTATTTATATAGGGATTGATCACTCCATAATAATAGAAATCCATTAAAGAAAGATATTCAAAAAAGATTTTAATTTTTGGAGAATCCTCCTGACTTTGAGAGAGAAAAAAAACGATGTCATACAACATACCAGCACTGCTCCATGCTCCAAAAGAACCTCTGCTACATCTGTGTGGCCATTTTCACATGCATAGGTCAAAGCAGTGTCACAAGTGCCAGTCTGGGCATGCACATTAGCCCCTGAAAATGTCCAATTTTAGGTTTTTTTTCCTATAGCCATATGTCTTTTTCTTAAATCTACTTTTTACAGAAACACTTTCAATAAAGGAACTAGACAAAGTCACAGAAAATGCAAAATGACACAATGATACAATGGTGAAAGATTTTGGTCAGCAATATAAAAGTATTGTTTACAAATGCTTTCAAACAAAGAAACAGAGAAAAAGGCATAAAACAAAAGCTACAACAAAATCTTCACCAACCTGCACCCAACAGGTACCGAACAAGGTCCAAGTGTCCTTCTTGAGCAGCTTCCATCAAAGGTGTGGAACACCCCAGCTCAATATCTGCACCTGCCTTAATGAGGAAATCAGCTACCTCCAAAAACCCACCACAGCATGCTAAAGTCAGAGCTGTTTCTTGAGTCTCTTCAGTCTGTGCATTAATGTCTGCACCTGTGTAAGACATGAAAGATATAGGGTGGAGTTTTGTAAGACCTGAAAGACTTGCATGAAAAAAATGTCCTAACCTCAAAAATATAAAGGAATCTCTGAAAAAGGGAAGGTAGGGTATAACTGTTTAAATGTTAAATTGAAATATACACAACTGGCACATACCCATATACATGTACACAATCCATTCTTTTACTTTTGATGATCCTATATATTAACATCTGCAATGGCAGGGATAAGGAATCTATGCCTACATAATGTACATATACTTGTAGATGCTGTACTGATAGTCATACTACAACACAAAACATTATTCGTAAATCTGTACAATGTTTGGATACTCTTTCATTCATACCATGTGACAACAAAAGTGCAACCATTTCTTCATGGCCTTCACGAGCAGCCTCCATAAGTGGGGTGTAGCCCTCGTCATTCACTTCTTCTATGTTGGCACCACGCTCTATAAGCAGGTTAGCCAACTCTACATGACCCCCACATGCTGCTAGAGTTAATGGAGACTCAAAACTGTCTGCTGGCATGTTCACCTGCAACACAGAGAACATGACAAATGATTAAGAAGCTTGCCCACTATAAATATTAACTACTTGCAGACAACACCAGTGGAGTAAAATTATGTTGTTACCTCCTGAATATGTTCTTGTTGGCAATAAATAGATGTCAAAACCAAAGTAATACTTTTATTTAGCAACTTGCCTAAATCAAGCGCTTAAGTATTAAAGGGAAAAACAAGAGAAATGGGAAGCAGCGATTAAATGCTAGATCCCGATGTTTAGAAATCATGTCTAATCAAAATTGTGGCTTGCAAATGAATCACTTACTTAAAGTCATGACTAAAGAGCAGCACTGAGCTGATTCATGAAAGATACCATGTTTGCACATTCTTTAGAGAAAGCAGACTGACTCTAATGCGTGACATAGATGTACCCATTGGACAAGAAAAGTGTCAAGCAATGTTGGAGCAGTTTTCAGGGTGGGGAGGGGGGGACCACCTATTTGACATGACATACATTGCAATACTGTCAGCCGTTTTACACACCATCCAGCACAACCTTGATTTAAAATGTAATGGAAGTACCTGTTTCAGTGTACACCAGTTACAATACTTGTAATCTTCAGAAAGGCACAGCTTATGAGGACGTAAACAGACTTGTCTGCATCCTACCTTTGAGAAACCAAGGTGCATGGGAAGTGCTGTTAAGGATCTGTAAAAATTCGACTGTGTTTAACTGATCTCAACACAAGTGACACTGAAGGAAGGTCACTCAGTATTGCAATGGAACTCTTATATTCTTCACTCAGCGATTGTTGGCCTAACTACTCCAGAAATATTGCCATGCTGAAACATGTAGTAGCTGCAATGAAACTGTCTGTAACATTATTCCCAGGCACAAATTTTTCAGTGTACTCAACTTCCCATCACCGTGCTGTGTGTGGTTCATAATTTAATTCCCTTATCTCTAAATCCATGACTCCAATGTTTGAAACTCCCACACAGGAGACTGACAGCCAGCTCTGGCATGCCACAGTTCAGTCACTCCACAAACACAACATAAAGGCCTACCTATGTTTGTCGCGATCTCCTGGGGAAGAGCCCGTGGAGATGGTAGAGGTTGTGATTCCGTCCTTCGGTCTATCACACTCTCGATACCTCTACCAAATCACGTCGACATTTACCGCGTGCCCTCACACTAAATTGCTTATCAATTAACACTTTTAATTAGCTCGGGCCCCCAGCACGCATACCCCAATGAACAACTCAAGGCAATTTAGTGTATAAAAGAAAGTTATTAATCATCGAGAGGATTATACAAGTTACATCAATGATACAGTTTCAAATATAACTATATGGTCGTTATTCTAGGGTGTCCCGTTATCCTAATCCTAGTCTAGGTAACATGAGCCACGATTCACTAATCTTAATCAACTACACACTGCACACCACACGCCACTTATCTTACACACAAGTCTCTAGTCACTTGAGGGCCCCTCCGATGTTGACGTCCGAGAATCCGTTGATGATGCTCCGTCGGTCGTAGCTGACTCCCTCGCAAGCGCTGAGACTCTGGCACCACCACGTGCCACCACGTGTCTGTCTCACGTCCCTTAGGCCGGACTGCTGTCTCAAGCTTAACAGCGCCTAACAGGACCGACACTTATCTGCCAACTTTGCCCCTACTGTTTGCGACCAAACAGATGCTGGAGATGAAGTGTCGTACACTCTGCGACAGAGCGGGTCTTCCACACCTCTGAGTCGGTTGTGCTGCAGTTGTCACGATTCCCAGACGAACTCACAGCAGAGAATCTGAACAGCCTTGAACAGATTTCGGCTACAACCTTCCTCCTCGAGTGCTGGTGCGGAAAGACCACGAGGCTTGACCGATCACCCTACTAAATCCTCATCTGCGAGGATCATCCTCTCTCGTGATTGGTCAACATACTCTCAGTCTTACCTTCAACCATTCTGTTAACTAGCTACAACCAATCATACGTAGCTAACACATGATAGACAGGTGGTCACTCTGGCTTATTCCAGCCCCAAACTACACCCCCTCTTTACCCCCTCTCACTAGCAATGCGATCGGCGACTCCGGCGCCGTCTAGTCTGGCTTCCTATTCACTACCTGTGTCCAGCGGGTGACACTACAGGTACCGCTATTGTCCTGCTTCAGGTGTACCGCGGACTTCTATAATTAACGGGCATAGGCTGACAATGCTCTCCCTTCCTCTGAGAGATCCCCTGTACCGACACTACCATCCCGCATTCCAACCTGACCGTGGTCTATGTCCGTCATGATGTAAGCGGTCCGCGGTCACGGGCCTACTGATTCCAGGGGAGAATGGCGAGACTTCCTGGCCCTTTGTCCACCCGACGGTCCAGTGCCGCCAAAGGCCGGCTATTCGTCTCGACATACCCCACCGCAACACACCCTACAATTACCCGTTCGACCTTCTGACAGTCTGCTTACCAGTGCGTCCGCCTGTTTCGTGGAGGGAACAGAAGTGAGACACCAACACTATAGCCCTATACTAGTTATCACATGACAATGTTTCAGACAGGACAGCTAAACAATCATTTTCCAACCTCAAATTATGACTGGACATGATTCAGAAAGTCAGATCTATCACTTAAACCCATCTTACCATTTCCCTAAACTTTGTGTCATTACTCTTCATGCTTAATGATATACTTTGCAACTATCATATATATATATGTTATATAACTGATTGCAAGCTACAAATGTCCATTAGATAGCCCTTGGTGCCTCAAATTTGCAAAGATTGACAACGATATTCCACTCTAATATTTGTTTAAATATGGCAATGTATGTGCATTAAGAATAAAAGAAAATCAGCTTAACCATTTGTTTCTTATGTATTTTACAGATGTAAAATGTGTTGATACAGAGAGAAGCCAGGCATTTGAAAAAACATACCTGAGGAGGCTGCTCCAAATCTCATACAGATAACATAAAACCAATGACTTTGTATAAAGCATGATTGCCATGCTCATAGGAAACCAGGAATGTCTACTCTGTCTAGAGGCATAAGCTAGTCTGGTTTGGTCACGTGACATGGCATGAGCCTTTGTCAATGATTGTCCTTGGAGGGTGGTGAATGTCGTTGTGGTGGCCAGAGAAAAAAAAAAAAAAAACTAGATTACAAATGTGAAGGAGTAGACAGGTCATCCTGTGCAGGACCTGCTCACACACCCAAAACTGCCATGTGAGGCAGGTTTTGGCAGCTGCTATGTCTATCCATATGCTCATCCCAATGACCAATACCAGTCAAGAGAAGAAATGACTGATGACTTATGAATTTTAAAAGCAATCAGATATGAATTAAGAAAACTAATGGAAATAACATACTTTTGTAGCATGCAAACATAAAGCCTAACCTGAGCTCCACTATCCAGAAGTAAGCGGGCAACTTCCACATGGCCATCCATAGATGCTTCCATTAGTGCTGTATGCATTTCATCTGTCTTGTGCTCCTGATCAGCTCCAGCTTCCAGTAGGAACTTCACCATCTCCAGGTGACCTAAAGTGCCACAAGAGACTGCTATTTTTATTGGGTTCAAAATACAATGAAACAATTTAAGATAACAGCAAGCTCCAAGAAAGATTTATACACAAAATATACTGAAAAATTACTGGTAGGTGTGCATTTTTGAAGGAACTTGGGGGAAGGAGGAGGGGTGGGAGTTTTTTTAATTTTACTTACTCTTATGCAAGTATTTAGCATGAATGTTGACCTATGTGGCCTCTAGTCTTGATGCTATTGCTATGATCACACCAAATTTGATCTTGCAAAAAAAATCTAAAAATCTAAAATGTCTGAATGTACAGTCAGGCCTCAGGATATGAGTGTCTCCCCATATGAGCAAAAACTTCTCAGGAAGTTTGCCTTGGTATTTAAGCATTCACTCAGTGATGCTGTGGTGCTTCCAGACACTACATCCGGCTCTGTGTGTGCATTGTTCGATTGTAGCGGAAGCATCTTTGAGTCCATTTGCGCTTTTTAGTGGGTTTTTTGCTTTGTTTTTTTGTTGTTGTTGTGGCTTACATGCAGAAGCTTTGTAACCCACAATGTCAACCAAGAAGATGGTTGCTAAAGATAATGCTGCCAAGAGGAAATAGGATACAATTTCCATAGAATTGAAGATCACATGAAAACATAAGCATGGTCTATGTGAGCCTGATCTCGCCAAGTTCATCATCAACGATCTGGAGAAAATTACTCTCCTATAAAATCAGTTATTTTTAGCATTGTGTTGGATAAGGGATATGACTGATGATGTGTTTATGACTGTCACATGATGCTACTTGTAGACCAGAACAGTGTAGAAAGTGTTGATGTTGTAGATCTGGTGCTTGATCTTTAAGCTTTTTACCAGCAGTCATAGCTGGTTTTAACAGACTGTGCTTCTGTATAGCTGGCACTGCTGCAGGAAGATCTCTTCACTTTATTGAAAGTCCAAGACTTGCTAGTACTATATAAAAAACTGGATAATAATCCTTTTGAAATGTCTTGAGCAAATTCTGTGTACTGTGTGGGGATGAAATTCACACAGCAGGTTTAGGAATTCCTAAATGAGTACATACTCTATCTGAGTGTCGGATGACATTTAGCAACAGCACATTACATCCTGATCTGTTTTCTTTTATTGAGGATTGTATCTTTTCTCTTTGAATTCAGCTATGCAGACGGCACTATTTTTAGAAATATTTCCCTTTTGTTACTTCCCGTTTTCTCAACAAATCCAGGCGTGCTTAAGAAAAAAATATTAACATAAAAATCTCTCATGCCCCTTTGTCATAAAATACCGCCAGAATGTTTTTGTGATCATGTTATGTTTTATTTCCACAATTTTTGCCAAGCACTCATGTAGTCCTTTAATTCTGCGTAATATACTATGTGGATCTATTTTTATATTATTTTTGGGATTATTTATTGAACGGATTAATTTGATTTCCATTATTTTAAATGGGAAAATGTCCTTTAATTCTGTGTAATATACTATGTGGATCTATTTTATATTATTTTTGGGGTGTGGAATGGATTAATTTGATTTTCATTATTTTAAATGGGAAAATAAGTTACGAGATAGAATTTTTTCATGATATGGGCTATGTTTTGGAACGAATTAAATTTATAACCTGAGACATGACTGTACATGGCTCATTATACATTATAATCTGTATAACTCAACAAATTGAAAACAAAGAGGAAAAACCTGACATACCTTTGTAGCAGGCTAATGTAAGAGCACTCTCTTTGAACTCGTTGGAATGAGTATTAATTCCTGCACCAGCTTCTAGCAGTAGCCTTGCAACTTCAACATATCCAGCACTGGCTGCCTCCATGAGTGGCGTATGGCCATTCTCATTGTGCACTTCCACGGATGCTCCAGATGTAATCAACTCTTTCACAACTTCTACATGTCCTCCGCAGGCAGCAGAATGGAGAGGGGTGTTGCCTACATAAACAAGAAAATAGCACATTTGCATTTACTATCACATTAGTGCATGTGCACGGATTCACAGCCACCAATCAAGATAACAAAATGACTCAAAACGAAGAATGTGTTGATTTGTGTTGCTGAATATTTGTGCACGTGGACCTTTCGTGCGATTTGAAAGGTGCTCTTTAAGACGTCTCTTCACCAGTGCCTTGTTATTGACAGATTGTCGTAGCTACCAGTGGATTTAAGTTAACAATTGTGAAAACTGCTGTTCTCCTGTGTATGCTTGTTTATGTTTTTATGTGTATTAGTAAAAGAAACGTCCCAACCTGGAAGTGATCTCGTGTTTTTCGTTAAAGAATGCGCAAGTCCGACGTCAGGTCGTGACACTGCACTACAATTATCTTCACATCTATGTGGTTATATTCTAAGGACATTGGCATATCACCCAATTTTTCATCTGGTGTATGCGCCTATTACTATTTTTTTTTTTAAACTTAAAAAGACTAACCAGCAGAAGATTGCGCATTCACATCTGCCCCATGCAGAATCAGCAGCCGGACAATTTCCAGATAACCCCCACTTGCTGCTTCCATCAAAGGAGTGCAGTCACCCTTGATGCCGCGATCCTCCACATTTGCATTCATTGCCAGTAATACCTGTTGACATTCAATATTTCATGTGTACATTGAATCACGAGATCTTTCGCTTTCTTGGCTTCAGTAAATTTTCTTTATTTTTATCGGTTAACATCTAAGCACTATTACAAATTTTTTTTAAAGTGGCAAGTTTTATTGAAACATAAATTTCTCACACCAACTTTTTATCATCTTTGAAGATCATTTTTCAATGCAAACAGAGGATAAACAGATGGTGGTGAAAGGTGGGAGAAAGGAATATGTTCTTCAAAAAATATTTAATGTAAATCATAATCACACAAATTTGAACCTATGCTGTTGCTATCTCACCTGGGCAAGTTCATAGTACCCTGCAGAGCAAGCCAAGGAGAGGAGGCTTTCCCCTTCTTCAGTAGTATCTGGCACACTGCCACTTTCATATAGCTTGCGCACAGTGCCTACATCACGCTCCGTCAAAGTCTGAGCCCTTTCACAACAGAAAAATCTGAAAATTAATGGATTACCAACACAGTGGTCACTGAACAATCTGACCTTGTTATAGCATTGTATAAATAACCAGTTCAGTCAACAATAACATAAACTCTGAACAATCTAATACCATTCTATGCATCATCAAAGCAGACATGCCGATCTAGTACTGTTACTTCTTGCAGCACATTAAACAGGTCTGGACAGCAGTGTATTCCATCTAATGCCAAAAAAACTTGTATTCTTTCACTCAAGAAATCCTACCTACATTTTAATTTTTCAAAACATATAATTTTGAAAGAGGTCATGGCATCAGAACAAATATTGTGTATCAGAAAACTAGACAATCATTTTTAAGTTTCTGCAAACTATAAAAGAGGTTAAATCTGGAACAAACTGCTGTTTTGCTTACTGCTCTGGCTGGCTGATGAATAAGATTTTTTAAATAAAAGGTTATAAAAATGCTAATCACCCCTCTCCCTGAAGCTGACCCTGCTGCTCTGAGCGCATGCAGTTGATAGCCTGTGTTGCCTCATCTAATGCACTGCTCACAGACGATGTTAATGTCCGCAGCACTTCTGGATCAGTTAATGCTTTTCCGTCTTTTGATGACAGTTTGCTGATTCCTGAGAAAAAAGAAATGTGCATACAATATTCTGATACATTTTGATACAAAAGGTTGCCAAAGATCACTAGAGTCTGCAAGTGGAAATCTCTTTAGCAACAATTGATATTTTATCACTAAAAGACGTACAAGTTCCATTGTCTCTGTCAGGCCCTAAACACAATGACACCCTTACTGTTTGCTGCTCCCAATATGCCAGAGAAAAATATCTGTACCTTTAAAATGCTACTTTTCTGGAAAACTAAAATCTCCTCACAGGGTATCAAAAAGCAGGAATATGTAGCATAATTTTAAAAAATATGAACAAAAATAAGAACAAGAATTGATTTGTTGGCTAAGTGACATTGCATTTGGAAAAGAAAGAATATTCAGGCCTTTCCTATATGCATGCTCATGACAAAAGTTCGCCTTTGGCATACAGTCAGATAATTGTTTACATCTTTATTTTTGTTTTCTTGAACCTGAAACTACATCAAAGGATGAATAAAGCATTCTTCTTATTTAGTGATTGTTGTGCTTTATTTTAATAAGATAATCCTCGATCATGGCTCCAAAGAAGATTAAGAGCAATAGTAGTGAGGTAATGACAAGGAAGCGGCCAACAACTTAATTGAAAAAGGAAATGATTTCAAAGTATGAAGGTGGCATGTGTCTGTCGGATATGTGAAGTTGTATTACCGAAGAGTTTAAAGCAGAAGGAACAGACACTGGACAAGATTTTTCCTTTAACCTCAAAGCTACAGAAAAGGGAAGTCACCCCCGATTTTATAATGTCACGCGTGCTCATGGAGGGGGAATCCAAGCAGTAATTCCACCCCTTCCTCCCCACACCTCCATCCACCCACGCCGTCAAAATGGCAAGTTTTCTTATGTTTCAATGCTTTCGTTAATGTTTTTTATGTTTATTTAACTCCATTTATATTGCAGTATAACTGTTCTCATTAAAACAAATACCTATATAGCCGGTAACTTTCAAATATTAGCGAGTCAACAAGGGCTGGGAACCAATTAAATCTATTTCCTCTATTTCTTATGGAAAAAATTGTTTCGGATAACGAACAGCTTTCCAGAACGGATTAAGTTCGTTAACCGAGGTTCCACTGTATATGAATGATAATACTGGATTTAAGTGTGTTGTTTTGTGTTTTGAATATGTGAAAAAGGTAACTGCCAAAATTTCTTTTTAAAAAAGGCTGGTCAAGGGCAGGTCACTATTCACACTACCAAATTTCAAACATTCTGGGTTTGATGAAACTTTTCACCTCACAAATTTCTACAATTTGCACACAAAAAGTGTTAAACTTATTCTTGCAAAAAATTAATGCAATCTGGATTCATGCTGATGGGTGTCACAATATTTTGTCCCAAAATCGCAGAAACTTTGGTCATAGTGAAAACTGTTTTGTCTAGTAGACAATGGAAGTCATGTAAAAAAAAATATATTGTAACACTTATTTTATATCTGCTAAGAATCTTAGAAACACAAACACATTTACAGCAATATATAAATTTTGCTTGCAAATGAAAGACTTTGTTCAATCGTGACCGCCATTAGATTTCACTGACATACTACTTTTTACACGCATAAGAACCAGATGAGCAGTTATCTTTTTAACTATATGTAGAGGGCTGGTAAGTCAGCATTTGTTGTTAGTTTTTGGCGGGTCTGGTGGATGATTGTTTGTTGTTGGCTGGACGTGCTGAGTCATCGTGAAAAGAGGGTACTCGGCAGTGATTAGCTGGGGTTAAAGCTGCTAATTGTCCAGGCCATATGTAAGCATCGCAGTAAGTTTAGCCTTCCAAGAGGTATACAAGGGCAGAGTTGAGATTAAACCAGGGGAGACGCAATAGATCAGAGAGGGACCACAGACATACGACAGAGAAGAGACAGCCCGGACTTTTAGCGCCTCTGGCGATGCGATGATGGAGTTTTATAACGCGCAGTTTCCGTATCACAAAGATACGCTCAATGCGCAGAAATGAATTGATGGATGAAGGACCACAATTGTGAGAGACAATCTGCTGCTTCCAAGCGCATGAATACCACTCACATTACGGCAAGGCAGCCAGCCCTGTAAACAGATGCCACGTGCAGAGAAAGAACAGCGTGCCCGAGACGAGAAATGAACTCCATGGGCAGCCAGCCTTCACTGTATAGGTGACAGGCGCTAACCAATTGCGCCACCGGGGCGCCTTAAATACTGGATTTAAGTGCGATGCAGTCGTGGCCATTGTACAAGCCCATGTATTAAAGGGTCGCATACCTGCTGACTGTTCCTGCCTTTGTTTGAGTGTGTTGGAAGTTTGTTGTCGTCACCACCACAACCCCTACCACTCCGCTACATATATATTAATGGACACTTCATGCCACATATTTTCTATATAGCAAAAAAAAAAAAAAAAGGGAAGAAAACAGAAAAAAAAGCACTGAAATTAATTTTACGACACAAGGCCCATTTTAGGAGTCGAACTTTTGTCAAAGTCTCCTGTACATGCACACTATCCTTCTTTCTCTCTCTTCTGCACTTCCTTTTTATCACAGATGCTGCCCACAGTGACTAGACAGAGGGATTGCCTTAGCAGTATGTGGTGCCCTGGGCAAGTGTCATATGGGGCCAAGAGCCCTAAGTGTAGCAAGAAGAATCTATTGCTCTAGTTGCAACCCCCAAAGGCTGCCACTGCTAGACATGACCCTCACATTGCTGAGTCAACCAAATCATATAAGCGAACAGGAGCAAAAGGACATCTATACCTGACCCCAGAGGGCATGAGACAGTCCAACTTTCATAACCAGCTTAAAAATACTTCACTTGCACATTTTTTTTTATCTCTCTAGCCTGTCAGTGTTCACAGCACCCCTCTACAATGGCAAGAAAATTTTTGACAGCTTTCATTACCAGCAGCCTCCAGAAGTGCCTCTAGACGTGCGTGAGTCTCAGGGTCCACAGTCTGCAATGTCTGCCCTTCCTCGGTCTCTGCTGCCAATAGGAACTTGGCAGGCTCTAGCACACCTTCACTTTCTTCGACATCATTTTCATCCAAAATGAAAGAGTCAACCTGCAATCAAGAATGTGTCACAAATGATCATACAACAGGAGCATATTAACCTAAGGAGGCAATGTCAGATGTGCTCTGTGAGGCATATGCAATTTTAAACTAAAACAATTTTTTTCTCTTCTGCAATCCTTACCACAATCAAGTCGTGCTGAAAGCTCCATTCCAGTTTACAATTACAATCTGGTGTGGTTCTTTGGCAGAGTACAGAGGATACCAAACTTTAAAAATGGGAAATACTGATAAGACAGTACAGCCTTTTACCTGCATTAAATGCCCATCTCAGATGTCATTTAAATGCGTATACATGAGAACATGTACATAAATCCCAACAAAGATTTTGTAATTGTCACAATTCAAAAAAAGCAATAGTATTTTCTGGAATAAGACAGTGGTCCTAAAATATTAAGATTCCTGGTGTGGCCAGGGCCTAAAAACCTTCCATCTTCCAGACAAGATGGCAGCTGTAACAAGCTGTCACCCTAAATCTGAAAACGAACTAAGAATGGCATCATGTACTCAGGTGTGACAGTAAGAAAGTATATAATTGGAAGTGTATTACTGTAGAGTCACTTTTACCAAAAACTGCATCATTCCAGCCATGCTTGCCAGATTTGAATAAACAATAGCTATGACCAACTCCTCCCACACATCGTCCCAACACCAAAAGTCAAATAAACATAGGCCCACAAGACAAATCATCACATGACGTAAGTCGCTATCAGCAACAAATATTGCCAACAGAGCCATACATTATTAATCTTTTTTCAAAAAGTAGGAATTTCAAGGTTGGCCTGTGCAATAACTTTTGATCCTATATCAATATAAAAGAACAGAAACTTCATGGATTGCAGGCCAACGGTGCCTTTTCCCAAAAAGAAAAAAAAGGTGTATATATATATTAATTTTTTTTCCTAGCATACAAAAATACACAACTTTCACAAAATGTGTTATGTGATATTGGACATCTCATATCATACCCTAGGAAATGGAGACAGCTATTTAATAAACGATGCTTTGACAAAGCCACTTCCTAAATTTTTAATGAAGGGCAGTAACACAAAGCATAATTCCAGCATTATCAGTAAGAATACGCTGTCCTTTTGGTTATACAATGGGTGTTGCATCTGTCAGCAGCATATGACATACTGTTTCACTTTAAATAAAGGCACTCTAAAACACTTGTCTCAGTAGCCTTGCCTGATGGGAAATGCACAAACTATACAATTTCTGGAGTAAACTTATCCTTTACCTTTTGTCTAACTGATTTGCATTGCTCTTAACATCAGGCTATCACATTTGACTGGGATCCAAATGTTTAATGTTACCATCCAAGTATGATTTTCATATTCTGTAGTTCTCGAGCAAGATAGCGGAAGTGCTAAAGAAAATATAATCAAATCTAGTATCAGATAATAAATTTGAACAATCTTCACCTTCTTGCTAAATAATGTTTAAAACAAATTTACATTTTTTGTTATGAAAACAGAGTAAATAATACCCTTCAACAACAAATAATTTCATTCAACATGTGTCTCTTACAAAATTTTCAGGAACTACATTATCACAAAAATCTCCACACTTAATGCTTCAACTGGCATCCAAATAAACATGCAGCTGCTGGATAATGGAGGTCAGCCTAAGGATGACATTACTACAAATATAAAAACTCCAAAGGTCACTCTTTGTTTCCTTCCTAGTCTAGGTTACATTCATCTGGTCATTCTTGGTCAAACAAATATCAAATTCAGATAGCATCCATTTCCTGACAGCTAATGCTTTCTCTCCTCAAGTATCTGCCTTCAAAAACAAATGCTTTACCATGAGTAGATCCATCTTTCATATTAACCACCTGTGATTTGTGCAGACATAATAAGCTGCATGTTCACCGTTGCATATAGTCATTCCAGCTGTAGCCCACAATACAGAATTTCTGAGAGCTACCTCCATGTAAAAAGCATTAAATAGTCATAGTCACCTAGCAATTTTCCAAATGTTTTAACAGCAAGCCTGTCAACCGACAAACATATAAAAAAAGATGTCTTACTAAATTTATGATGCAAATAAATTAAATGAAAACATCTGGAACTGGAGAAGGAATATATGTTTTTCTCTGAATATAGCCCATAATGTATCCTTTATTTTTTTTTAAGTCGTCTTTTCCATCATATTCTGAGATGATGTTTACTTTAGTTACACTTGAAGGCCAGATCTTCCATTTGAAATGGTGTCCATTGCTGACTTATCTGTGTAAGGCATAGCCATTCGTCTTAAAAGTACTTTTCTTCTAGCGTGTCAAGCATCAGAGTTTTCTTGCTTGTATCTCTATGTCGTTTGCAAATAAGAAATTGTGGTACAGATGCCAAAGTGGTTCTGTCTCTTCCAGGGAGGAGGATCATCTCAGTGAACCAGGTTCTCAACCTTTGCAGGCAATCGTTTCTAATGTTGTCTCTTCAGTGCCTGTCTCTTTCACAAAGCTTGATCTTTTAAACCTGGCTGAAGGTAGCTGCCTTAGTCTGGCACTTATCAGATGGCCTGTGCTATGCTGTGCTTTTACTTGATGGCGTGTACTAGTGCCTTGTGGTCTCTTCTCTTGTTAAAAAAGAGGGAATTGTTGTTATCCACTCATCTTTTCAAATGGTGTTTTCATGGCTCCAGTGATTATTTTCAATGCTTGGTTCTGAGGTCTATTGGTGTGTCTTGGCTGCTATCATCCAAGCACTTGACTCATAGTCAAGGTGTGGTCTTATAGTTCCTTGATACACAGTTTTGAGGATTTCTCATCTCCATCCCTGCCTCCAATCTGTGCCAGCCATTTTTCTCATACAAATGATTTTAAATACTTTTACTATGAAATATATTACCGAAAGTGAATTATGCTATCCAAGCCCAAAACAGAAATGTAACTTTAATTGACAATAGTCCCATAAAAAGTAGTGCATCAAGCTACAAACTACAGCTGGTGCTAAACTTTATATCTTTTTGTCTTTACTTGCTATAACACCTGTTTTATTTTCATCAAGATGAGGGCAGAGTTGTAAGCTAGACAACACAAGTTTTATCTAAACACTCAAGCAACATGATGAACTGCAAAGCATGCAAGAACATTCTGAGATTTTATTTTCCACAAGCATTCTGACATATCTTGCTGCAAGTGATGATTCAATTACAAACATATCAGCTATCAGACTAACATGCAACCTATTTTTAAATACAGAATGACTAGTAGAAGGCTTGAGCAGAAAGACAGCTTCAGAAAGTTAAGGCATTCCAGTTTAAATTAAGCTAAACTCTATAATCTTATTTCTTGATAAATTCAATCCTAGAGGATGAACAGGAACTTCAGAATGAGCACAATTTTTACTGATATGTGAATGTCTGTTAAGTTTTCTGGGTTAGAAAACATAAGATATCAGTACTAACATTTTTTTCACTTATTAAAGACTACTTTTAAGTTTTAACATTAACATTGATGATGCTCACCTGTAAATGCAAATGGTTCATGTAAATAAGAAACTATGTACATAAAATTACCAGCAGAAATACTAAAAAACACGAATAGACGTAATACTACTGAATATTTTCTGTTATCCAATTTTTACACTCTTGCTAGGTCTCAATATTTCTGTGTCCATTAATGCTTTGTTGCCTTTTCTCGTTGTATTCGTAAACACAAAGAACCGAGCTGCGCCCAAGTATCTCGGTACGCTTCTGGCATGGTCAACATAATCATGAATTTAAATGCAACAGTAATCTGGTCGACAAAAGGCAATATTACACACTAAAATACAAACAAACATTTCAATCTACTGGTCACATGGTGCGGAGGTTACGTACCCACCATTACCCAATAAATTTTATGCACAGCGAACGGTTAAAAAAAGACGTCACGCATACATAATAGCCGATTACATAAAGATCATTCCTTCAAATGCGTTAAAAACACAATCCACATTCATACAAACCTCAGAAGCTTCTTCGTCATCACTTCCAGACATATCCGGACCAAAATTGGACTGTGAAATCGGTATCACTTGCGTTTTCTCCACAGTCTGCGACGATGGTGTCTGGCTACCTTGCTCAATTTCAACCGTTCTTAAGTCACTTGTAACTTGAGCTTTCTCTCGTACAGCATCTTGCATCATCGTGACATCAACGGTGATTTTAAATTTGTCTCTTTTCAGGCGAACAGTTACAGCAGATGGCAAAATATCTTCTATTTTATCATGCTAGTTGCCACCTTGACCGCCATTACAAATGTTCTCGTAATGTCCCGGATGACTAAGTCTGCGCAGGAGCAGACAATCATACGTAGCTTGTATGGCTAAATTATGGACTGGCCAAGATTTTGGATAAAAAGAAACGGATAAAAAGCGTCTATTCTCGACAAGTATGCCAATTCTAGTCATACGTTTTCACTAAATTTGATTATTTCTTTAAAGAAGCTACTGTTTTGGATACTCAAGAAGAGATATCACACATATCAATAATAATCGTCAATAATAAATCCACCATTCCAAGTTTCGATTCACAATGTGACTGCATGGCTAGGTATTAAGTAAAACCTTCACATGCGGGGGAATACTAGGCGTGGAAAGGTCCTATGGATATGGAGTTTCAAATCACAGGACATATGGGAGCACCTCATGACACGGTTCAGTCACCAGTATTTACCATACCTGATACTACTTGAATAAACAACGGTGTTGCATGTATAAATGTATTGGTACATAGTTGCACACTTGTAGCTGTCCATTCGATAGCTATACAGGAATAAACTGATAAATATCTGTAGGGATTAACATAAACGCATTCTGGCCATCATTTATTATTATAATAATAACAAAAGCAATTGCCCGTCATAATGGAACCTCAAAATCCGTCGTTTGTAACACGTGATACATTAGTAACGAGACACCGCCCGCCATCTTGATTCCCATGCGGTACCTTTTCAACGACAGTCATCAGTTTAGTTTTTGTTTTGGTTATGTCCGAGTCGCTAATTGACTACACATTTTCACTAACACCTGACTTTGACTTATATGACTCAAAAACTACAGGGATCGGCGATTTTGATTTTTTAACATATTTCATTTACGTACAAATTCATTTGTTGATTTTGCAGTATAGGCTGTTTATTCCAACACTCCAGTATTTTTAAATCTTCATATTAAAGGTGAATATTATTTTGCATGCTTGGTAAAATTCGTGTTGATGCACAGATCTATGCTCACATGATGTACATAAAGTATAAATACTTTCTTTACTTAATGCTGCTTGTATGCTTTTAATCCTTTAACTCTGCCCACTAAAAGACATTCAAATGACAATAAGATTCAATTTGACATATAAAAATATGTGCACCATGCCAGAATGCAAAATAGTGAAAATACTTCTTTCAAAAGCAGACATTACATCTTGATCAACAGTACATAAAGCAGTGAACAAATTTTATTCTGTTCAAACTGTTTTATATCAACTTATCAAGTAACTTCTCTAATCAGTAGGATGCCATAGCATTGTCAATTTAGGGCAAAAATAGACCATAAATAATGGAGAAAATATGTTTAATGTGTCACATTTCATCAATGAGAATAACTGCGTTTGTGGCAAAGCTTTCATGCCAGAGGAAAAAATATATAAATTACATTCTAAGCAATGTGAATATAATAAGGTTTATGAGGTCAGGAGCAGGACAATTTTGTAACAGAAAATTCTGAATTTGCCTCTTCCAGATCATCAGACAACAGGTCAATATACTGTTATATTCACTATTTCTATGCACATCTTCTTTGCACTTATTTGACTGTCTAACACAGGGCTTCTGCTTACGCAAAAAATTGCGTACAGTACGCATTAAAAGTTCGGAGGACCCCTTCAATTTTCGTCAATGGGGTCCCCTTCAAATTTGGGCAAAGAACAGGGACCCCTTAAAAATCTGAAGAAGGGGTCCCTGGGACCCCAAAGAATTTAGCCTTAGCAGAAGCCCTGCTAACATTATTATAACACAGATTCCCTTCGTAGTTTGCTTCATTGCTTGTTTGGTTTTTATTTCTTGCTGTCATGTTGATTAGGGACATAAACATCATTTGCAAGACACAAACCTTGGATACTTATCTTTGGAAATATATGTATCAGCAATTGAGGCAGTGTTTAATCATTATGTCTTAGAGGAAGAATGAGAAACCATCATGGGCTGTTTCAGAAATGAACACAGGCTGGCTTTTCCTAGATATAAAAACAAAACAACTTATAAATTACATGTTTTTTATGCAAGTATATAACAAAATCAGCAGTCGCAGTAGACACAAACCAATTACATCTAAAAAGATGACTGATAAGCACACAAATGATAGCAAATAACACTATGCTACTGAAGCCTGATCATCTTATCAAACAGAACAAATATTGTTAACACCTGATGAAAAAAGGATTACAAATAATTTTTTTCTTGTGAACTCGAATCTCTTAAAATGTATGCAAACTACAAATAATCGGTAACCAGCGCAATGTAATATATGCATATCCTTCATACAGCAACCATTTTGGAACTGTAATAGCAGACATACTAAAAGATGAAGTGGATGCATGGCTGTTTATGACCAAGATAATAACTAACAATAAAGTATTTACTGAGCGCACTTCTGTGCTAGGCAGTGTGCTCAATGCACTTAAACAAAAAAAGCAGCGCAAGAGGGGAAAAACGAAATTAGGAGAAAATATCATCATCTGTTGGAGGTATTCACGTAGGTATTGAAAACTTGGATCACACTTTATGCCATGTTACACGTCCGTAGTCGGTGCCCTTCAGTTCCTATGTAGGCAACTGTAGGCTTGCTACCTCGCTTACGAAACCAGCAGTCGAACAGTTGGCATTTCTGGCATTTGTCGATCAGCACTGCGAGCACGATGTCCCCATTTTGTTTTTTATTTTTTATTTTTTACTATATATGGCAGACGACTAAACACACAGAGAGTACATCCATGTTTTAAGCAATCTGATCCCACGGGCATCGTCTTTAAATCCTCAGGGTCCATTGGCATTATTTGAAGACGACACAGATCAACTGGAAGATGCGACCACACGTATCAAAGACAAATTTCTGGACCTGCACTAGCGTGGTTTAACTCCTGTCTCACCGATAGGACGCAGACTGTTTGTTGATGGTTAAACACTGCTCCACTTTCTTGTGGCGTCCGTCAAGGCTCGGTACTCTTCCCAGTTCTGCTTATTCTGTATATGAAGCTACTTTCATCTTGCATCTAGTCTCACAACGTTTCTCATCAATCATATGCCGATGATACGCAGCTGTACTGCTCCACTCAACCGACTGATCGAGTCTCACTCTGCTACCAGCTCCATAAAAGTCTGTATTAATGAAATCAAAGACTGGATGGTGTCAAACTAACTGAAACTCAATGATGATAAAACGGAAGCCTTCCTATGTTCGAGAAGAGAAAATTCATTTCCACTCATTTGTCCACCAAGTCACATCAAGGTGAGCGAAACCAATATTCCATTTGCGTCCTCCATCAGGAATCGGATTCATTATCACTGAAGACATGACTCTTGCTAAACAAGTTACATCTGTCTGTCCAGTCTGCCTATTGTGATAGACAAGTTACAGCTGTCTGTCAGTCTGTCTATTATAAACTAGCAAGATCAGCGCCATCCGTCATATTCTGTCTACGCGCGCTACCAACATTCTTGTCTGTGTGTTTGTTTTATCCAGACTTGATTACTGCAACTCCTTGCTTGCTGGCTGCCCTGAATACCTTCTTCACAAACTCCAAAAAGTACAGAAGTCTGCTGCACGTCTGGTGCTTAGAGCCAGGAAACGGGACCACGCCACCCCTCTCCGCTTTCTGTACTGGCTACCCATCCGTTCTAGCATCCAGTACAAACTGTCCGTGCTGTGTTTTAATTTCTTTTTGCTGACACCTGTCCTGATTATTTCTCTGAACTGTTCTTCCCTTACATCCCAGCTAGACAACTCCGCTCCTCGTCTGATGATCATCTCCTTACTCTTCCTGTCACCAAAACAACATATGGCCACAGGATTTTTAGTTATCGTGCAGCGAAATAATGGAACTCTCTCCCTTTCTATATCCACCACCTGCCCACTATTGAATCCTGAAAATTCACCTCTTCCGTAAACATTACTCATTACAACCTTTCCCATCATGCTAGTCCTTTTTCACACCCTTCCTTTTGCAATATCATGTTACTCTCAGGTCTTGTTCATGTTACTGTGTTTTTTGTATTTGATTTTATTTTTCGTTTAGTACTGTTGTTTATTCTTTAATAGTTCATATGTTATTTCATAACATATTTATTTCATATGTTGCTTCCCTGTCCTTCGTATGCTGTCCATGTTTAGATCGTTCTTGTTCTTAAGCGCTAAGAGCAAACACCTTAGAAGTGTGAGGAGTATGTACTTTACAAATTTTGCATTATTATTATTAAATCATATCAGCAGTCTTGAAGAATCTAAATCTGGTCAAACTATACGCTCTCTTTCTAAAACTTCCTTGCTGACACAACTATGCTACGCCATCACAGGTCACACACCAGTCGCCAACAGAAACGATGCGACATTCCACGAACTTGTATTGGACTGCTGGCAGACGATTTTTATTTTTCCCAGTTAACTACTAAAACGAGGCATGCGACTGTAAAGCTTCCGGTTTAGCCACATTCTTTGTTTAGGCTCGCCGAGACTAACAGCGGAGAACTTTGCAAGAGGCTATAATCGTTGGTCGTGGTAGACAGACAGCAATCCACCTATACACGTCCATAGACATACACATAGTCAACGTTCAGGATCAACCAAGACGCAGATCATGAACCAAGAATGTCGATCCCTATCTACGGCATATAGAACGCCTTCGAATTCTCTTGGCCGTTGACAGGACGAGAGAACTAGAATACATTAGATTACAAAGTAATGTTTTTACTGGAACTTGCATTAGTCAACCACTACTCTCCATGATATAGTCTTCGTTGCTGACACGGGGGTAAACACCAACAATCAACTAACCAGACATGAGCTACCGCTGGAACATGCAGAGGGAAGACGGACAGTGTTTGGATAAACAACCACAAATAAACAAGATTTCTTGTTGGTACTCAAAAAGTTAAAACTTAGAGGGGAAAAACTTCTACCCCAACGCAAAAATACGAAGTTTTCACCCAATTATCCCTCCCCCCGCCCCAACACACACACTACCCCTGGCCTCAAATTCGACGGCTACAGTTTTTCATGCATTTGGAGAGTTTTCTCAACTGGACTTGCTCAGACAGTAGCAGAAATAGCCACTTAAGAATATCAGCTTTTGGACCAAACTAAAGCTCAAGAATCTGGTGATCTTCTCCCTTCTACATTATGCATTTACTAGAACCCTACAGCGCAGATTTAGAGAACACGATTGAAACCTTTGAGATTAGTACGTGTCTCTAGAGACTCCTGGAATATTCCGGATTAAGCTTACTGACAACATGGTTATGGAATGAAAGCAAACTGGAAAAAAAAATTGGTCTAAGTACTTTTTGCTGCCTTGACTGAGCACACCTCTTCTTCCGCAGTAGAACACCACAGCCGGTTCCCAACATCTGTTCCTTACCACAATCAAGATAATGCAGATCGATCTTTTTCAAACACAGTCTTGAATCCTTTCTTTAATCACTATTTGAAAAAAGGTGTTTGAAATACAGTTTTCGTGTACAAGGCTTATTTCTGAAAGTGCGCACGTACTGTTCGATGTCAAATAATATAAACATGGGCCGAGTTATTCGACCACGATCCGAAATTCTCGAAGTTGTCGTTTAACGGTCAAAACCTAATCGAAACCTCTCTTTACCAAGGCAATCATTTGCATGCCCCCTACTTACGAGTACGGTTGTTGCATCAGCCGAGGGTATAGCACAGCAAGAAACTATATGTTTCGTCGTCACACGAGAAGGGATGGGGCGAGGAGCATGCTTGGCTGTTTACTAGTTCTCTCGTCAGCAGGTGGCAGGGCTCTGTGCTGTCATGGTCTGCATGTGGATACTATTGGGAATTTTTTGTGATCACCAACTCTGCCCGATAGTAGATTTAATTTTCTCAATGGCCTCATTAACTGTCTTCTTGAGAGTGCCATTTATCCCTTTCTTCGTTTGATGGTCTGTCGATCGGCTCCCCGTTCTTTTAGTAACCCAAAAGCACTAAATTAAGCATTTCGAAGTGCATATTATGTATGAAAATCACTATAATTCAATACTATTTGTTTTTATCTATATCAGTCGAGTTTGCGAACTATAATTTTGAATGCATCTTACACTGGAGGTCGGTGGTTTGAAAAGTGACTTTGAAAGATGTATTCGATCTCTACTAACACTTCTTAAAATACACTTTAATGTATAATTTGAAATAAAATTATGTCACTAATAACTAATCCGTGGAAACATGATGGAATAATAGTAACACAAAAACTAGAAAAGTAACAAATAGACTGTAAGTCGCAAATATAAATAAAAAAAAAAATATATTTCCATGCCGGGAATCGAACCCGGGCCGCCTGGGTGAAAGCCAGAAATCCTAACCACTAGACCACATGGGAGAACGATAATAAGATCGAAATTATTTTAGATATACAGAGCTTAACATGTTTCGTATAAATTATTAGTAACGACACTGTCTTAATATCATATTATCGATGTTCCAGATTGTAACACATAATTTACAGAACCAAAAAAGGAAATCAGAAAGAAGGAATTTCTTTCATGCCTCTCGCAAGGGATTTTTGTCGTCCAAGAAATCTGCTATTCATCTTATATTATCTCTGCACGTACGTGCTGCATGGGAATCGTATATGTAAGCAGATGATATAGGTATATAGGTAGGCTAAAGAGGCAGGCCATGTTATTTTAGTCTAAATATTAACTTGGCTAAGGCTATCGATGATTAATTGATGTCTAGCTGTTTTTGTCAGTGTAAATATATCATTGTCATACATAAACACCCCTAGTTATCTCCCTCGATCTTGACCTGCACAGCACTATATATTATTTTTCGTTTGCTTGTTTTTTTTTATATGTTTGATAGTTAGATGGCTTTTAAAAATTATTATTATTGATGAGATTGGGGTGTACAATTTCACATGGTTCAAGAAATTGTCATTATTTGACATGGCACCAATACAGGTCCATCATGAATTCACATATGACGACAGGTAACCCGCCGTGTGAAACTGAATAAAATCTCTCTATAAAATCTCTACGGTTATGCGGCAATTTCCATCTTTGTTGTTTTCTTGTACGACTAGCCCACCCCTAAGTAGCCATCAGGGACTGACATGTTGGTTACAGCTGCAATAGGGTGTGTCGATTGTAAATGGCATAACAATAATCACCAAAACTGTACCGTTTTCATTTAATCAAAGAGAATGGAAAAGTCTTCTGTCTTTTTCTTTATCTCGGCTGTTTTTTGCTATTTTTATTACATCTGTTCACCATTTTAATCCTCATTAGAAATCTATTATCTCATAGGCCTGCTGCCAATTTTCATCATCACCATTACTCGGCCGGATTTGGAGCACGCTCATCAGTACTTGTCGTCCCCTCCATGAAATGTAACGGTAGAGATAGGGGCCGGTCTTGAGCACCTTTGAGTAGGTCCCCCATATGGCAGCTTGTCTATCCTCACAACTGTACAACATGATGGAAATAACTATAATAGGGGCTTGTATAGCTTATAAATTTAGTGACTAATCTTATACTTTTGCTGTCCCAGATTTTGTTTAGCATCGCCGTCGTTGCTGTTACTCTTTATAGTTTTGCAAACGTCAGACGCGCAGAGACTGTTGCGCCCATGTACTTGAAGCTCTGTACACCTTTTATCGCTCTTCCTTGTCCAGAAATGTTCACCGTTACTTTGCTCGTATCCGCGCTGATGGCGAGTTTGCTTATGAGAGCCCGAAACTTGCTATCGCTGTCTGCCACGTTGAATTACCGATTCACGCGTCACAAGACCTAGCTCATGCCAGACCCTATTGAAGGCTTTCTTGGGCTCAATACATTTATGATACAAATCTTTACATGGTGTTTTTCGATCAGATGCTTCTACCGGCTCTTGATCCAGCCTGCTCTTCAGCGAGAAGATTTCAACATAACTTTACTTGGATTACTAATTAGGTTTATCGTCCGATAGTTACTGCCTCTGGTTCCCATTTTTTCATCTGTAGTGCGGGGTCCGAGGCATTAGGCGTGTGCGGGGCACTCGATTCCACGACCTCAAAGCGCGGGGCCTTAGACAGGTGCCTCGTCTGCCTGCCCTAAGCACGGCCCTACTTGCGGTCATTGCTTGGTTTCCCAAATTTTCGACATGAGTACCTTCACTGTCCTTTCTCCCTCTGTTGCGACGTTATCAACCTGTGAAAACTTTTCAACCTTTCAGACTACAGATAGCCTGTTCGACCTCTTCTCGTAGGATCTGTAGGTCTGCAGGGTCGTCATCCACACCCGAATCGTCTTGAAGGATGTTCGGTCTCTCCCCAGTGATTTCGAGGATTGGGTGTGTGACACTTCACCTTCTACTTCATAGCTAGGCTTTTTAAGATATGAGATCACTATTGATATCTGGATATGCCCTCGTCTGTGCAGCTTGATTTTAAGTGTCTCGGCAGCAAGATAAAGTCTATCTAATTGTTGGTCAAGTCATCTGGAGAATATCAGGTCGCCGCCTCAACTTTTTGTGAGTATGAAGGGGATAATCCTCAAATAGCAAGAACATTAAGTTATCCCGATATATGAAGCTGATGAAACTTGTGTCCAAAGAATCTTCAAGCCGTTGTGAAAAGCAAAAGAAAAAAAAAACCCTTCGTACTAAGCAGTCTCAATAGGTCAATTAGAAAAAGCACATGAGGGCGCACGCCTACATTCACAAGTACACACACGAGTACGTGAAAAGAGAATGATCACGATCTCCTGTACACGACTGTGGCGGATGGAAAGACAAGCGCATCAAGGGAGTGAACTCAGCAGATAATTAACAGTAGCCTCCCTTTCTTCCTTTTTGTTTTGGATTGCTGACATTACATGTTCTTGTCGGAAAATCTCTTTCAGAAACTACAAGGTACTGAAGATCTTGTTTATGCTTTAACTATTTGAATGTATGTGTGGAGCATATGTGCGTACATGGGCAGAGATTTACTATACTGCTTACAAACTCTCCTTGTTCACGTCTGAGTATCACGAATAAATAATATTTTGTGTCATTAACAGATAACAATGATGGGCGACCACGCAGGCGAGGGTGAAACATTTCTTTTCACCTCGGAGTCTGTCGGGGAAGGACATCCAGGTAAACCGATTCTATTGAGGCAATTGTTATTTAAAGCATAACACAATTGCATTGTTTAATTTAATTTAAAAATTACTTTTGCAGTAACGTCGTAAGAGGAGGCATAATTATAGCTGTGATGACACAAAAAACTTTTATTCAGCTTTGTTGTTAACAGGACTTTTATTGCGTTTTGATTGGATTTTTTTTTCATTAGTACTATCTAGCCTCCAGTTTAAATGGTTCAGAAACGCATTAGCAAGCAGAAACAAAAAGGGGATGAAAAGTAGAAACAAATATAGCACCTATAAATAGAAGTCTAGAACATAGGAATAGTTTAACAACATAAGGGATCTGGCAACCAGCACAGTACACCACAGATGCGGATTTGGTGGGCCTTCTGGACAACGAGAGCAATTTAAGAGACCACAGTTGGAAGAGAACTCCAGCTGCCGTAAACAATACCTGAGGTGTCAGAGAGCAGTGACCATCCTCAATTCTAACCCTTTCCTCTCAATCTTCCACTTCCATCCTCCAATCCCCTATAATTCCCAGGTCCCCATCCCTCCACAGTGCAAAACTGTCTTCCGGTGAAACCACTTTTCCCTTCCCAACACAACAAAAACAACAACAGCAAGCACAGTATTGTTTAAGGCAAGTATGTCAAACATGCTGCCTAAGGCCCTGCACAAAGGACACTGTACAGGTGTGCGACCCTCATGGCAACAAATGTGACCTATGTGACCCTTGGGGGACCCTCAGTTTGGCATGCCTGGTTTAGGGCATTTTAACTGGCCAATTTTCTGATTTTTATCACAAAAAACTGCACATATAGAGTATGAAGTGTGTGGCCTACAGTTTTGCATGCTGTTTATGTTTGTGTGTGTATTTTCAGACAAGATATGCGATCAAGTTAGTGATGCTATCTTGGATGCTCACCTACGGTTGGATCCATTCTCACATGTTTCCTGCCAAACTGCGGCAAAAACTGGGATGATTCTTGTGTGTGGTGACATCATCTCAAAAGCACATGTAAACTATCAAAAGATCATCAGGAACACTATCAAGCAAATAGGTTACGATCAATCTGCCAAAGGTAAACATGTTGTTTTAACCTTGTTTTGCTTTATAATTGTGGTCAGTTAATTGTGGTCAGTAACGCTAAGAACTTCATGCAAAAAGGGATAATTTTAGCCATTTTAAGCTGAATTTACTTGGATGGATATAATTTTCATTTTTCTAAAATCTAATGATAGTAGATAGAATCCTAGTGAGGTTTGGAGGGGTTTGTAGCACATAATTTCTTCTAGGCTGGTAACAGTTTACCTATGCTTGACTTTTAGCTCTTGCATTTAAACTTGGTGAGGAAAAAACACAGAAAAATATTCCATCATTTTAAAACAAATATTCAAGCTTACACCTACACATATTTTAATGTCTTATGTGTAGATACCAGGGGGAATTAAGTGATAAAATAGTGAATGCAGTCCTATGGATTAGGAGTTCAGCTCATGCAGATGCTATTTTAAGCAAAATATTTCCCCTCTTGTTTATCTGCCCAGGATTTGATTACAAGACATGCAATGTAATACAAGCACTAGACCTTCATAATCCAGATGATGAAGATAATGAGTATGAATCTCAAGAAAACCTGGAGAAACCTGCACGAGATTTGGTACTTTTGTCTTTCTGCAATTCTAATGAATTTTAGCTTTATGTTACATAAAATACAAAGGGAATTGTACATCAAGCATTGTGAGTGGTATTAATACAACAGAAAATAGCAGTGAATGTATGGTCTAGTAGGGAGAAAGGAGAGGGTGGCACAGGAAAGATAGCTCTATCATTGTTAGAACAATTGATGAAATTAAGGGCATTGCTGTGTAAAACCTTACCAGTTCTTAATAAGAGCTGATTAACAGCTGATTCAGGCCAGCAGTTCAAATCTGATTCTGTCCATCATCAGGGTCTAATGTTTGGCTACGCTACTGATGAAACAGAAGAGTGTATGCCTCTGACCATCATGCTGTCTCACAAACTAAATGCAAAATTAGCAGAACTACGAAGAAATGGACAACTTCCTTGGGCCCGACCAGACACCAAGACACAGGTTTCTATGTACTTTGCCACTAACCCTGGGTTAAATGCTTGCCTTCATATATTACAAATAAGAAGGTTCATACATATTGACATTTATGACAACAATTTCTTCATTATACAAGTGGATCAATTTCAAAGTTGCACACATTTCTCTTTTCAGCTAGAAAGCAGAGTAATTCGAACTGAAGTATGAGCTCTTGCTTCCTCTTTATTCTCGTACCTTAAACTGTAAGAAAGACTTTTGAACCATGAACTCTGTGCATAACTGTTAAATCCTAACTTAAATTTTCACTAAAAATTTAAGTCTGGCATAAGAGTAAAATAATTCTGTATCATGAGTTGCTGTCTTTCAAAATTTAAAATGTATTGTTTTTAAGTGGACATTATTTGTCAGGTAACAGTAGAATACCGTGTGGACCGAGGAGCAACAGTGCCAATCCGAGTGCACACTGTGGTGATCTCTGCTCAGCACGATGAAACTGTCACTCTGGATCAGTTAAGAAGTGATCTCATGGAACATGTTATTCGCCCTGTCATACCAGCTCAGTACCTCGATCAAAACACTGTTTACCATCTCCAGCCTTCCGGTCGATTTATTATTGGTGGACCACAGGTATGCCATCTTTTGGAGTTACACTTTAGCTGGTAGGAGAGCAAAAGATGAGTCTTGCAACCCAACAGTGATTATGTGTTGCTTTGTATAGGTGTACATTTAAACATGTCGTTAATGTGCATGTGACACTCTTTTGCACTTGTCTGTGTGACAAAGAAAGCACAGTGATACATCTTCCCTTTTCACTAGTTTCCATTTTTGTTTTATCGTCTGTTTTTCAAAAATACCTGTTGGAAGTTTTAAGAGAACAATTATTTAGCTGTTCATGTAAATGTTTCAGGGTGATGCAGGTCTGACCGGTCGGAAAATTATAGTGGACACCTATGGGGGATGGGGAGCTCATGGTGTTGGTGCACTCTCAGGAAAAGATCCAGCTCAGATAGACCGCTGTGCTTCATATGCTGCACGCTGGGTCGCAAAGTCACTGGTGAATGCTGGTCTTTGTCGCAGGGTTCTTGTTCAGGTAAGCTGCCTTGACTGCCTGAAAGCTCTACTATTACCTCACTTTTTAAAATGTTTTGGTATTTCAGTATTGTGTTGAAGTTCCTGTAACTTGAGCATTTTATTTTTGATATTGTGGTTGAACACTCTCCATGCAGTCTCATATCACCTTTTGTCATAAGCAACCTTCCTAGAACTTTCCTGTATTAATCTTATCTCTGGCTGCTGTGGCTGCACTTGTACTTTACACTGGGATCTTGTTTATTGTAACATTTTACTTGTAGGCCTCCAAAAAAAATAGGCTGCATGCTTGCAGAATGCTCAAGAGCAATACTGCCAGATTTGTTTTGTAAAATACTTGTTCAAAGAATTGCACTGGTTTCCTGTTAGCGAACAGCAACAGTTAGTGCCCATCACTATTACAGTAAAGGATGATGTCCTGGATTCATCTCTTGTTTTCTTGGGCATGCTGCTGTTTCTCTGCATGTGGTATCTGCTTACAGGGCAGGCTGCCTTGCCATGATATAACCTTAGTTGCTGGCTTATCGTAAAACACATCCTCCCCCTTCCTTCCTGATGTCTCCATTTTTCAGTGGAAAATGTCTAAATGTCACAAAAACTAATGTCAAATCTTTTGGACACCATACCTTTTGTTTCCCCAAGTGTCTAGAGCCTTCTGTCCACTGAACTGAGAATTGCACCTATGCTCAGCAGTTTCAAATCTCAGCTAATATTTTCTTTCATTTGTGTAGCTTTTCCTTAAGAGATACTTTTGCTTGCTATGTAGTATATAGATTTATTTGTTCTTGTTGTACAGTTGTCTGAGGGATTGCAGGTTTAGATTTAAGTCTTATGTAAATGTTGTTGTAGTTTTTGGTTGTATACTTGTGTATGTGTATCTATATTATTATTATATTTCAGGTTATCATGTACATTTTTAATAGATAAAAATCCTTAAATGTCCTTAAATGCAACATGGTAAAATTATTTGACAATTAATCTTGAATAAACTGTGATGCAATAGTAGTAAGTGGTGTGGTAGCAGTAATAATTTGCTGTCATGCAATGTGGTTCTCTTAACAGTTTGTATCTATTTTTAAAACCCTTTTTAAAAAAAAATATTGCAGGTAGCCTATTCTATGGGTGTGACTGAACCCTTGTCTGTGATGGTCTTCAGCTATGGCACAGCCCGAGTTTCTCAAGCTCGCCTTACAGAGATCATCAACAAAAACTTTGATCTTCGACCTGGAAAGATTGTTAGGTAAGGAAACATAACTGTGATCTAGAAAGCTTAACTCTTTGAGTATGAGTAAGACAGTGTCAGCAGCTTCAGCAGCTCTTCAGCCGTGTCCGTCTTATTCAATAAATTTTACCATAATGTGTCAACAGCGAAAAGGAAATTCAGTCATTTGGCTGTTAATCCCTTGAAAAGAGTTATATCCCTTTGAAGAAGATGTTAATTTGAAGATTTGAATTTTTTTTCAGATGTACATTTCTTTCAAACTATGATCATGACAAAAGTACATACATTAAGTCAGCTAGCGATTTTTCATCATTTCGAGCCTTTTTCAGACACAGAAGTTGTTCTTCATCATCATAATTTATTTTATTCATTTATTAAAATCCACTGAATACTGGATTTAAGATCACAGTGATCATCACTTGAGTGTAGTCCTGTATCAACCTTTTTTTTTTTTTTTGAAATATCATTTGATTTATTTAATTTCCTTTGGAATTACAAGAAAGTGCATTTCATGATGGAATAAGGAACATGCAGTTTCTTTCTCTTTGAACTTTACTTATAATTTTGATTTATCTTCCCATTATATTTAGTGTTTTTTTTAATTTGTGTCCCTGGGTATCAGAATCAAAGGTCAACGCCTGGACTCAAAGTGTTAAGAAATGGTAGTCATATTTTTTAATTCTGATATTGATTGCACATTCCAAACAGAATTATAGGTTACTTTTTTTGCAGAGTAGGACTCAAAACTCAAAGCTATTAATAGTTTGATGAGCAGCAGATGAATGTAAGCTCATAATGTATGCTGTTTTATTTATGGATTAAAAAGATTTATGCATTATTTTCTTTTCTTCAGTGAACTGCAGTTAAGAAGTCCAATTTATCAGAAAACTGCTGTGTATGGTCACTTTGGACGCCAAGAATTCCCATGGGAGGTACCTAAACGACTGGAATTATAAAATCAAAATTGTGTGTTTACTTCCCATAGACAACCGAATGTTTCACCTTTTCTTTTTGTTTTTGTGAATGCAGATGCTTTACAGCTGGTATTAAAAATATTTTAAAGTATGCCTTTGAAAATGGCAAACTTTTGTAGTCAAAGGACATAAAACATATGTAACACTGAAAAATTGTTGCTTTGAAAGAGAGCCTTGAGACAAAATCACAGTCAAAGAGGAAACAGCCCCATCGAAGAAGCAGACTCATAGAGCCCAGCGCTGTGCTACTGAAAAAAAAAGTACTTGTGATCACAGAGAAACATAAGTTGAGCTTTTTTTTTTTTTGGCATAGATTATTGTTTTCATTTTTAATGTATTTATTTTCTTGCCTGTTAATTTTACTCTTTTCAGGTGAAATGAGCATTACACCTTTCACTGAATCTCAGAATTATTCATAGCTTTGTTGCATTTTTTAATTGCAATATTATTTATATTCATTATAATTTCTCATAACAAGATGAACAGTTATTTTCTGTTTTTGCTCTTTATAGTTGCAGTAGCTGCATTTCAGTGTTTCTTCCATGTGTAATTAGAACAACACAGACAAAAAACTTTTAAACAGCTATGTTATATAGGGGAATTAAAAGTTCCCAGTTAGATTATGCTTATTAATTGATCACTTTAGACTTGGAGACGAAGTCATTTGAGTGGCCTTGTTTTTTTTCTTTAATTTAATATGGCAGAAGTACTTAAGCATTTATAAAGTCCATCCAAAAACTACATGGATCTGAATATTATTTTGAATGTAAGAGATATGAATACTTATTCACTTCACCTCCTGATCAGCTTCACTGGTAATCACACAATGGGCCATTAATTATAGGCTGAAAGTTAATCACACTTTGCTTGATATAAATGCTGTCATGTGTACAGTGGTCATTTATGAGGAGCGTGATTTGAAATCTTATGCCCATGTACACTGTTATTGTTGCAAAAATTGGGGAGGCTCACTTTACCAGATTTTTAGTTCTCAATCCCACTGTTACCATGTGACATTTACATTTTTTATGCTGTTTGCATTTCTGTATTTTTTCTTCATTCTTGTTGAAGTTTCAAGGAGTCATTGCTTTGTAGTCTTTCAAATACTCTTAATTATTTGATGAAACAAAACATTATTATTTTTACCACTGTCCATTCCTTAACTATTCAGCATGGAATAGGCAGGCATATATTATCAGTGAGTTAATGTAAACTGTGGTTTTCAGTGTTTGCCTTTAGTTTCATCTTTGTCTCATTTCCTCAGTCTTTGATTCTTGCAAGGTGATTTAGAACTGAGTGATTTAATATTTTTGCTTGAGACATTTTTTTTTCTTGACTTGCCACAAATACATATGATAAAATGTGCCATTTCAAGAACAAAAAATAAATAAATTATTTGTTATTAATAATATCCATTATGGGTACTATTATGGCTTAACTGGCCATAAATGTTTGTATATGAGGGAGAGCACATAAATTAAGTTTTTTTTTGTAAGCTTTTGTAATATCATTTTGCTTTAGTGTATTTCTGTAAGAAGTATTTTTAGGTGCATTTAATTCTTTAGGTTCTTAAACATACTTACATAAATACTTTGTTTACCTCGCATGTGATAAAGTCCAGTTTCTAAATGTTAACAACAGATTAATAAAGATTTGTTACATATGCATTACTTCATAAGGGTGATCAGCTTATCATTGTTTTTTTAGCTGCGACCATGTAACAAGCAGGCAAACAGAATCTTGTCACTGCATACTGTCCCATTGGGTCTTTTGTATGATCCTTAGCATGTGATAACAGAAACTGATATTTATTCAATATTTTAAACTCTGTCTACAGTGCATAGTGTTTCACTTGTGTCATGTATCATGTTTACTGTGGTTTGTTTTTAATTTTATGAGTAATGCAGCAATGTTAGTGCATTTTAATCTGAGTTTTATTTATGCATATTAACATATCAAAACATCAGCTTATGTTCATTTCCTGCACTTTAAATGACAAACCTTTTGTCAAAAAGTTAATAATTCAATCAGGATGGGTCGACACTGCAAAGATAAATATTAACATTCAGTGTGCACAACCTGACATCCTGAATAAGTTAAAGTTGTGTGTGTGTTCCACATACATGTTTGTAAGAGTGTGGGAATTTAATTCATGTATTTATCATTATCACTGTTACAGATTTCTTTTTCTGTTCTTACAGAGAACACATTAAAGAAAATAAATGATTGTGGAAAGAATGCAAAGAATGGGAAAAGAATTACTACATTTATCCTGTGGCCACATTTGTAGATGAGTAGCTTTACTTGCTTTTTCCAAAATTGTTCTAAAATGATATATACCATTATTTTCAAGACTAAGCGCTGAATATATCTGTAAAAGAAAGTGACCAATTTAACATTCAGTCATGTTTACTTTTTAGAACTAAAAATAACCTCTATTCATAGCTCATTAACATAAAACAGTTCATTGTCAGCCCCATGCTAATACATGTATGGCAGCAACAGAGATGACAGCAATGTCTGTATAACATTTGAGTAATGTTTGTGCATCATGTGGCCATGAATAACTTTTGACATTGTAACACTATCACATTATGATAAAGTATGAAGTATATTATGATGACATTTTCAGGTTGGTGCATGGATAAATGAACAGAAAACCAAAAACATTCCATTGTTAAGCAATGAATTTCATCTAAATTCATTGTGTGCTTTACCAATTAAGTATGTGTAAAGGATGAATGGACATTGTACTTGTTCAAATAACTGAGAGCAAAGTTGACCAAATAATTTAGAGCAAAAATTCCTTCTTAAAGCAACTGTATGCATATTTAAGTGAACATCAATCATGAGAGTAATTTTTTTTAGATAGATTACTATATCAATACTACACTTGGATTTTCTTCTGTGCGAAGAACAATAAATTATTTTGAATTATTATTGGGTCAACAATCATAGGCTCAATGTCGGGTATGATTTTGTACATCAACACTGATGTGAGGTGTACTGGCATTTCCTTCAAATCTCTTATCAGACAACATTTTTTTCATGAGTAGCAAGCACAAGAAATACCACTTAAAAGTACTAAGCCATATCCATTAAACACATGCTACTGTGAGAATTTAATTGAGCACTTTGTGTAGCATCACAACCAAAGCTGGTTGCGGTCTCTGCGCTGATCAACAATAATAAAGTCCAGAGAATGAGATGAGCAGCTGAGTTCTGGACTTTTTGAAGCTTGTGAATTAGGTGCTGTGGACAGCCAGCAAGAAGAGAGTTGCAGTAGTCTTTGGATTGATAGAACACAGCAAATGAAGCTGATCTTGCACAGTTTGTAGTAAGCAGCACAACAGAGGTTAGATATATAATTGTTGAGAGACTTATCCACTGTCATTATGACTATGAAGGGGGAGTATCAGCATTGCCAATATGAATGGAGACAGGTACAGTCAGAATGAATTCTAGTACTCCTCTTTATTTGGTTTGAGCTTATTTTGGATATCCATGACCTCAAATTTGAAATGCAATGTGCATCTATGTGGAAGAACAACTGGTATATAACTAACAATAATCTGTGAAAGATTTCTCACAAATAGTGAGTTTATATTAGAGCAGAAAGTGGCATGCTATACATGATAAGATAGGTCCAAATACAGAACCTTGGGGACTGGTGCCGACATTTATCGGGACTGTGAGAAAGATATGAGTAAAACCAATCTAGTGGGGTCCATTGATGTCATAAAGAGTATTAAGCCTATGAATGAGGGTGATGAGATCAATTACGCCAGAAGCAGCAGAAAGATATAGCATGGTAACGAATGAGATGTCACCTTTATCCAGAATACATATGGGATATTAGTGGTCGCTTTAAGCAGGGCAGTTTCAATGCTGTGAAAAGGGCAATGTGCAGACAGTAATGAAGAATGATGTAAACTAAAACACATCCTAGATTTATGTATGTGCTTTTGTATATCAATTGCAATGGGTTAAATTCTAAATTATCTGTTTTCAAATGCTTCAATAATAGATGTTTTTATTGCTCATGCAGAGAAGAGAACCCCCCCCCCCCAAAAAAAAAAAATGTGCAAAACATGTAATTTTCATTTTCACTGTTTTTTGTGCTGTTTTATAGACTTTCATCTGAACATTGGTATCTGAAGCTTTTTTGCTTTTATTGACAGTGTTATTTCAAAATGGCTTCAGCAAAAAAGTTAAAAGGAAGCTATTGTTGTACAACAAAAGAAACGTTTTGTTTTTCATTTACTTTGTTTAAATCCTTCTAATGCTTATTTTGTTGCACCTTTTACAAAATTAATTTGCATGTAGTGTTCAAATTGTGGTGAATTAATAAAAGAAATAATTGGTTCATCTGTTTGTTTACACACTCAGCGGTTTAGTAGTAGAACTGGCTATGCTGGTTATTTCACTTACATACCAATAGAATGTTTCAGTTGAACAGATAAGATGAATGAATAAACTAACCAGTCAAAAATCTTTAAAGTCGATGGCAATTTTTGTAGTTTTTAGGGAAAAACATGTCTTACTGCATGCTTATTTGTTGCTTATCTGTCTAATAGATACAGAGTGATGAGTCTTTAACTGCTTTGCGTCACTAAATCTGAAAACCAGACTCTTAAGAGAGAACTTGTTTTGAAAAGTTTGCTTGTGTAGTTTTTTTTTCAAATTTACTCGATTGCAAATTCATACAAGCAGGTATTTCTCTCTCACACACTCTCTCTAAATAATAAAACTGTTCAAAGTTAACCAGCTTCGTTTTGAACTTTTAACTGATTGCATTATCTGTGCCTGAAGAAGGCAGCCAGGTTTTATTGACCCACATGATTTTATTAACAGTGATAGTTTTTAAAGATCAGCAGGCAGTGTTTCCACGTTTAAGTGATAGTTTTTCAGGTATCGATAGATATAGGTGAGATAAACCTAACCTGTAAATTTCAGTTTTCAAAACCCATCCGTTAATTATCCGCTAGCAAAATACACGATTGGTACCTGCAATCAACGAGCGCTGGTTACAGTGGACTAAGTCATGTTGGTACACTATTCACAACATTGCTAGCTGCCAACACCAATCAGAGCGACAGTTTGGGTTATTTGGACATTGAGAGTCTGCATTTCACTGCTAAAGTAGCAGTTTTTCAGAACCATAAGAAATGCAGATTGTCACCATCTGAATAATCCAAACTGTCGCTCATTCTCTCTCTCTGATTGAAGTTGACTGCAGGCAATGTTGTGAATGGTGCACCAACATGACGTAGTACACCATGATCAGCACTCATTGATTGCAGGTGCGAATTGTACCAGAAAATTAATTTACAGATGGGTTTTGGAAGCTGAAATTTACGGGTTAGTTTTATATCACCTGTATCTAGGATATCTGGAAAAAAAAAAATGCAACCCGTTCAGGTTGGTCTTTAACTGAAAAGAAGTTTTTATACTACCAAAAATATATATATAATTTAAGTTTTTCCTATGAAGGTACACTGCTCTTGAAAGATACAATGTACCTGACTCCAGAAAAAGTACATTTTGCATGGAAATCACATTTGCTTCTGATAACTATCACTATTAGTACATTATTTATAGTGTTTGGAAATTATCTCAGAATGTCCCAGGGTCACTGACAATAAATTTCCACATTAATGGCTGATGTTCAGCAACTGTGCACCATTTTAAAGTATATACATATGTCATTTTCATTAGAAAAAGGAGCATCATGAGCCTACTACTGGCTTCATGTTTCATCATCCCATTAATCCTTCTATAAATGTAACGTTTGCATGTTATGTAGCGTTCATCTGTGTTTGCATTCTCATTAGTCTGTCTGTTCATATTTTGTGTTGATTGTGTCTGTTGATATATCTCTGTACAAAAATTGTTTGTGAGCATGTTTTAGTCTGTCTCAGTTTGTCTGTTGAGTGAGTTTGTGTCTTTGTGTTTTTGAATATGTTTTGTGTGCTGAGCCTTCTGTAAAGCAGACAAATACGCTATTAGATTTAGAAGTTTCAACTCACTTGCAAACACCCCCACTCCCACACACACACATATGTGAATGCTCACATACCTGTACATTTAATGCACCTTCATTTAAGTTCAATTTTAACACACACTTAATTGGGGGTTTTTTTTGTAGATCAACAATAACTATTTAAGTATTTCTGTTTAGGATAAGTTACCAGAGTTGATTTTTTGAAAAAGGTCATTGCGTTTCACATCTTTTAAGGCTGTAAGTAAAGCTTCTCGACTAACAACAGCTTCTGACTGTTCTTGCCACTCCTTAAATGCAGCGTTAATTTGTTCACGCACATTTCGTGGATAAGCATCAATGCACATGTCAAGCACAGCCTCTTGTACTCCCAATGCTCGCATGAAAAACTTCCAATCTCGTCCAAGGTTATTAATCAGGAATGCAGTTTCCTTCTTCAGATCTGAAAGCAGACAATCTGAACATTTATACCTTCACAGCTCTGATTGAATTCTTCACTTCTCCTTATTACTCCGACTTACCATTTTTAGATGAAACTTCATGATACAACAAATTTAAGACAGAAGCAAGAATTTATCAGGCCGTAATGGACACAGTAGCCTTAACATCATGAGTAGATTAACAATTTTTGTCTCCATCACTTGCATACATGTGTGCATGCACGTGTGACTGCTTACAAACCTGTACATTACTGCAAGATGATTCTGTATTATTGAAATGTATACCTGGACTGGAAGAGAAAATGATATCTTCTTGAAAAGGCAGAGTGTGGTGACCTATGTTTGTGGCAGACAGTAGGACCATAGATAAAAGACGTTTTTTTCCAATCATCGCTAAATGTTTAAAAAGCATTCCCTTTTTTTGTCAAAGAGAAGGTTGTAGACTATTTTTGGTCTGTATAATGTTGGTCTGTAGTATGTTCACTTTCATATTTATTTTTCTAAGATGTTAGGGGTGGCTTAAAGTTTTGAAAAATCTACAATGCCTCTTGGCTAAGCAAACTTAGACAACATTATCTGTGATGGTATTTGTGTAAGAAACCTAAAGACAGAAGGTAGGGGAGGCAAGCAAGTGAGCAGTGGTAGCTGGCACCATCATGGTTTTTATCTCTACCCTATAAATGACATTTGTTATATACTCAGTCAACAACAACAAAATAAAGGATAAACACAAACCAGTATTCACAGAATTACCATGATTATATACAATCTTTTTTACACGCATAACTCTTAAAAAAATACAAAATTATAAACTGGATACCGGACAGTTATATTTAACCCTTAGGAAAGATGTTTTTAAATAGTATTAAAAATTTATAATATTTAAAAATTTATAAAGGTGGGTGCATTTCTCAGCAGTGTGGGCAGCATGTCCGGGGGGATTCTATTTTCAGGTATACAATACAAAAAGAAAAACAAAACAAGCAATTTATAAATCATTTGCTCTCAACAAATCCAAGATATGTGACAGCCATTTATAACCTCCTCAGAGTTATAACCATGTGAATGGTGGTGCATGAGAGCCCATTACCACTAACAAATACTAATAATCTTTCAAAGATTTACCTTCTCTGTGCTGACCAACCACCGACTTTCGTGATTTGGTTTCGAAACTCATTCAAAATGTCTAGAACATCCAGTCTGCCGTCCGTGCAGAGAGTCAACATTGTTTCAAAAAAAGTCATCTCTTTACGACTGAGACGCTTTCGTTCTTCAAGCTTCTCGCACAGTGCAACGAACGATCTGATCTGATCTCGAATTTTGGTTCCAAGTATATCTTTGCAATATATCTTCATTTTTTCGAGTTCTTGAGGGGTGATTTTGGAATCTAGTCTTACCAGCATTTGTCGAAATGCGAGCGCATCGCTACTAACGCCTTCGTTCGCCATTTCACTACCGTCCTGCCGCGGGGATTCCCCCCAAACACTCTCTGAGAGTGACGTCCCTTAGACCCACCACGGGGGAGGAGACTCTATAATGCTGCAAGGAAAAAATATGACTCGAGCACTTACTTTTTCATTGCTTTTAAGTTGCTTACTTTTCTTTTGCTCTTGTGATAAAAAATCGGCATACGATAATGTCCAAATTCCAGATATAGTCACTGAAGAACGTCCATTCCGCATGCTTAAAGTGAATTTGTTATGGGAGAAGGCGAAAAAGGTAACGCAATTTCTAGAATGTGTGCGGTCTGATCACACTGATGCAGATTGTCGTTGTGAAACTCTTTTACGATTGCCTTTTTAAAAATAATTAACATGTTGACGGATTACGGTGGCATGCCGCTTTTTACAAACAGGAAACAGATCGAGCTAAAACTGAGGTTAGTAAGAGGTAGAGTTAGGTTTAGATTGATCCGAGTTTGGGTTAGGTTAAGGGCTTTTTCGGTTTTAGGATATATGTTTTTGACGTCCGTAACAACCTATTAATTGCGTGGTGAGCTCTCATAAAGTTGTTCTTTGCGTGCAATACTTGACAAACTTTCACTATGTATTACACTGCATTGAAGAGTGACAGTATTAGATACAGGATAGTGGGAGGGGGGTGGGGAGGCGGTCATTTTGCCCCACAGCCTTCCATTTCGTCCCAACACCGAAAAGTCAAATCGTTCCACGCCCGAAAGACGAAAAATGGTGACTAAACTTAATCGCATGGCTCTGTTTAAAATAGGCAGCTTATCTTGCAGAGAACGTATTTTACAACTGCCAATAAACATGCTTTTTCTCTTTAAATATTCTTTTAAATTTAAAAGCTTTATCCATGAAGTGTCCTGTACGCAGTAAAAAGCTTGCAGAATCATAGGAGTAGTCATAAATAAAAGGTAATTATTTATTGCACCAATGTGTTCTTGACAGCATCTTTCAGGGTCAAAACTGGCTGACTTGTATGTGGACCTGAAGGTACAGGACAAGCATGAGGCAGCTTTTAAGAAACTTCGAGCTGATGGCATGGACAAAGATGGGCTTAAAGAAGCTCAGGTCAATGCTGAATTCCGAGGTGATTAGATAATAAACTGATGTACTGTATCTATAAATTATTTACCGAAACTGCAGCCTCTTTTTTTTTTGTGTTAAAGGCAAAACATGATCTCTGATTTAATTTTTTTGTGGTTTTAAATAGAATGGTAACCTATATTTTGTTTATTTTCTTGATGTGAAATAACCATTTAGGAAATCCCTTACTTTCAAATTAAATTCAGGTGAGGCATGGCTTTGCTGAACCAGATATTAGATGGTTGTCACTTTCTGTGATCTGATAAAAATAAATTTTAGCCAAAACAATTTATGTCTTAAGCACAAATAAAACTGTGCATGTACACATTCCAGACAATTAAAAAAATATGAATAGTAGGAAGACAAAGTAGCGATCAAGGCCTTAATATTTGTCAAATCAAAAGTCGATCAAAGAATATTTACAGAATTGGCTGAATGTTCTACTTTCAGATATTATTGAGAAGCATGGTCTTGAAGACTTCTTTAAAGAGAATGAACTTGCCAATGAGATCACGCCTCAGCAGGAAAAGAAAATGACCCACTTTTCAGATAAGAAACTTCAAGCAATGTGGCAGAGAGCAGAAAAAGCAGGATTTACAGGTCTGCTCTGTCTGAGCTTGTGGCTTAATATTACAATATTTTACATTTTTAAAATAAATATTTCTTTTTGTCTAACTTAATTTTATATGTGTAAAATTATTTTGTCAGAGTTGCTTACTTGAAGGTAAAAATATACATGTGTGTTGTTGTAGACATTTACATTTTTCAGCTATCATTGAAAGGCCTTGATCCTTTAACAGAGTTGGTCTGGATTGTGACTGTATTTATCATGTGACCTTTGTCTTCATTAATGAAGAATTATTCATTAATTAATCTTGGTCCACTCAATGAATAGTTGGCCCTTTCATTTTATTAATTTTTTTTATATTAACAATTTATTTATGCAATTTGATAGTTTTGTAATGCAATAATTGTGAAAAAAATCGATTTATGAATTGCATCTTTCTGCTTCTTTGATTGACATACTGTTTTCGAACTTTCTTTTACAGAACAAGATCTTGAAAAACTTCGTGAAGAGTTTTGGCACCAGCAGATGAAAATTGATGAACTCAACTTCCTGAAGAATGAGCTAGGCATTGAAGGTATGATTAACAACTAATTTCTGTGCATACCTGTGTGCGTGTGCATGCTGTGCATGTTTGTATGCCGGGATATTTGTGTGCTATATATCATGTACATATTAATTATAATTAATTAAGAAAAAGGGTAGAGAGTTAGCACACTTGCTGCGCTTACCACTATCTGTGTGAATCTTTCAATAATAACATAATATGGGAGGCAGATATGTGTACTACATATTCAATAATTTATATACAAGTCATATGTGCACTGTCAGATTTTTCAGGCAGCCATGAATTGTGTTACAGACATTGCTCAGTGTTCAGAGTCAATGTTTTTACTTACACACAATACTTATACACAAATTTCAACAGTCTTTTGGTATTCATGATGTCGTTTTGTCATGGTTTTGATCCTACCTCATGGACCGAACCCAGGCTGTGTGTGTGTGAATATATGTTTTTTCAGATGCTTTGTTATTGAGATATGGTGTCCCCCAGGGATCTGTATTGGGGCCAATACTTTTTGTGTTGTATGCCTCCCATCTGTCTGATATTATGTCATGTCATGCCATGTCACATGTTATGATACACAGCTTTATCAGTCAGCTGCTCTGACTGAACTCTCTGGATTACTGACATGGACACAGGAAGGCATAAAAAGTGGCAAAGTAGCAGGCCCGGACGGCATACCTCCAGAAGCACTAAAGGCAGACCCAGAAACAACAGCAAAAATTTTACAGCCCCTTCTACACAAGAGCTAGTACCAACAGACTAGAAACAAGGCTACTTGGTCAAGTTACCAAAGAAAGGAGACCTCTCCCAGTGCAACAACTGGCATGGGATCAGTCATTGTATTACCTCACCTCGGAGGAGTAGTGTCATACCCACAGGAAGCGTAGTCCGATTTCTCTAGATAGCGCTGGGTAGAAATGACAATATAATGATAGACCAGATTTTTTTTTAATATGGGTGTGTTTGTGTGTGTGTGCATATATATAAGTGCATGTAGTTGCACCTGAAGGTGTGAGACGTGATTGTTGAGAGTGATTTTGTTATCTGTTCCTACTTTGGCTTATGATATGTTTATCATATATATATATTTGCTCAATTTTAATGTCAGCAACAATTTTATTCAAGATGTTACAGACAATGAAATCTCTGGCAGTAAAAAATCTGGCATGACACTTGAGAAGAGAAAAGATCTAAACCTTGACTTGAAGACGAAGAATAAGGACATCAAGAGTGGATACTTTAGACTAGAAGGAATGTTTTCAGAGGTTGGTTGTTCTAAACACAGTAATTATGGAGATTTTTTCATGTATTTTTCATACTTTTCCCTCACCCTTTCCATAATAATATTCACTACTACAATCTTATTATTGCTTTCATGATCATTGGTTCTGTTATGAGTATGTTGGTCTGCATAGAAAAGCAGATTTTAGTTCTTAGTATTATTTGTGGATCTTTTAGAAGTTCTGTGAGTAGCAGATTAATATTTTAGCACACTTCCAACGCCTGACTCTGTCTTTAACTATTCGTATTTAATAAAAGAGCCCTTTCACTCAGAATGCAGCATTTTGTTGATATCTTGTTATTTGGTTCCTCTTTGTATTTTCTGTATTTGATTTTATTCTTCTTTTAGTACGGTTGTTTATTGTTTTATAGCTCACATGTTATTTGTTTTCCTGTCCTTCGTATGCTGTCCATGTTTCGTTCTTGTTCTTAAGCACTAAGAGCATACTCCTTAGGAGTGTGAGTATGCGCTTTACAAATTTTGCATTTATTTTTGTATTGTTATTATTATATCTGTATCTTGGCTGATAAAAGTAAAGAAGGTGCAGATGAACTGTGCATAATCACTGAAAACTTTCTTTGTAAGTTACCATCTCAATGAAAGAAAATTTATTGTCATGACTTTCCAGTCCTCACTTCTAGCTCTTTTAAACTGAATTGCCCATTGCAAATTAAACTTTGATGATGATGAAACTGTTGTTATGCAAGATGGGCAATAGTAACTTTATGTATGATCAGACAGTCTATCAAGTTTGGTGATGTTCTCTTCTCCTTATCTGCTTTATATCTTGGTTTTGTGCTTACTGCTTATATAACTTTTATAAGTTGATTTCTAACATTTGCTTGTCTACCCATTTTCCATTTCACTGGATTAGTTCTATCTGCCATTTGTTGTCTGCCAGTTTCTGAACTCTTGTTTGTGCTATGATCTCAGCCTATCTTGACTGTTGTAGTTCTCTTCTTCCTGGCTTCCATGACCATCTTATTCACAAACTTCTGCCACACACTTGATTCTTAAAAACATAAACATCATTCTGTGACTGCTTTTCGTTTTGCTCATCATTGGCCTTTAATTAAAGCATATATTATCAACTGTCTAGTCGATTTTTGCTTATTCTATGGTTCCTGTCCAACCTATTTTTCTGAGCCTCTCATTCCATGCACTTCAGCACAAGTTTTTTTTTGTTCTCCAACACTCACATTCCTACCCTTCTTTCTATCAAAACCAAAACATGGCAATCGCATACTTGCCCATGATGTCAGAACTGCAGAACTGTTATGCATAGTCTCTTGAGGCATTTAAGCATGTACTTAAAATTCACTTTTCTGTAAATATTTTACAGGTATCAGTATGATGAGAGAAAAAGAATACAAGTAACAGGAAAAACATAACTAAAAATATTTACCGAAGAGTGAACTTAACAGGGTTGCCTTGGTCGTAAACACGTGGAAACTGGTCCTTGGTTGGACCCAAATGGAATGTCAGTACTTTCTTCCAGGAAAGTGTTCACCCAGACACTGTGTTCATGTCTTGATTTTCTGTTGGCGTTTGTTCCCTTAGCCTTTATCTCTTCCAAGATTGCCCACTAGGCAACAAAACAAAGTGCACCTGGTTGCGAACTTGTTTTCATGCTAGAGTCTTGTTTATTATCTGGATTAACCAGAAAAATTACTCTTCCAGTTAAGAACAGCCATGGACCACCACCCACTCATTCCTCTTTCATTTATTTTAATCTGCTGTCCATTCATTGGGATTTTGTTTGATGTCCATTTTTTTTGCTATTCCACCTCTCCTGTATTCTTTACATATATGTTAAAGCATGCTGAGCACACGTTTTTAAATTTGATAATACACTCTATATATATATTATTGTGTGGCCTTGAAAATATCAGAAGTTTCAATCAATATGGAAATGTTTTTCTGTACCGATGTAGACTCGTACCAGTTACAGACTGATTTATTTTTCAAGCAGTTTGACAAAGAGGAACCAGATTTTAAGGACAATCGAGTCTATCAACTGTGGGCTATGGCACAGAAAACCAACTGGTCAGAAGAGGAACGGAATTCTTTTAAGGTTTGATGAAATTTTGCCTTTCTTGGACAGCTGGTATGATGAGTGATATGTTTAGTGATATGTATGATGTATGTATTATAATTATATGTGCATACACACACACATATGTAGTATTTCCAATTTTCATTGAAAATAATAGTACATGTGTGACCACTTGAAGATGTATTTTTTTCCCTTTCATTTATGTTCTTCAGATTAATTCTGTTTAGGTTCATTCTGACTTCCTGTCTATTCCTGTATGCATACATGTATATGTAAAAAATGGCAAATAACCAACTTTATTAATCTCAGTGGACAATTATAACAAGGGAAGTAAGCTTAGTTAAAACAATTAGGAAATTTTTTTAGAAAAGAGCACAACAAGTGCTAGTTACAAGATAAGGAAAAGGCAAGTGGTGCATCATATCAAAACAAAAAAACCCATGCAATCTTAGATCTAAAACAGTTCTTAAGGAACACATGCAGTATCACTCACACAACTAACAATTCATCCATGGTTCAACAGTTAGACTACAGAGGGTACAAAAGATTTCAAATGCCTATTAATTTTGCATATGTGGCCATAAGTGTAAATATGAGAACTTAAACATGACTTGCTGCAGGAAGAACTGAGACACTTTGAGAATAGGCTATACAAGCAAGAATTTTTTGAAGACCAGCTACGCAAATCTGCTGATGCATTGAAGAATGACTTGGAGGATGGATCATATCCAGAGAAACATCTGCAGCTTGAGCAGAAAACACGTGACCTGGGGATAAAGGTATTTCAAGAATCTCTCGTTGAAATTTTGTTTTGCCTCATTATATGACTTCATCATATGACCTTTTCATAAATATGTGGACTGTTTGCTTCTTCAATAGTATTATTAACGTCTTAATAAAGATTTATCCAAGCTTGCTATATTGCTCTAAGGATAGCTTGCACAGTCATATCCCATAATGGACTTAAAGAAGTGTCAGTGTTGTTTATAACACTGTCTTATTTATTTTAGTCCTTTTGGTTGGTGTAAAGGGACAGTGTGTAATAGGTGTTAGAAGAATCTTGAAATTGTTGACACTGTGTTATGTTGTAAGCAATTATTTACCTACCAGGGCTATATCTATATATATTACTAAAGTTTTTATTTTTAACTCTCTTTTTAAGCAAATTTTAGCTTGCGCATTCCTTTATATGGTCGCTTATTTTTATGGACAGATTTGTCTCCTTGTGTGTTAACATAGACATGCGTGCACACTCGCACGCACACACATAAAGTTTCATACACATGTACACATTTATTCATTTGTTTTTCAGAGAATTAACATGATAGAGGTAAATTTATCTTTTATCCTTTGTTTATTAGGTGAAGAAGCTGCACAGTGATCTAAAGACAAGAGTGGACAAGGCATTTGCCAAGCACTTAGAGCTTTAGCATTAGTATTATTATTTATATTATAATAAAAATTATGATAATGTAGCAGAAAGATTGTATGTTCAAAAATAAATATGATAAACATTTCAGCAGTGTTGTGGTCTTCTACTGAGAGGACAGCTTTAGGACATTAGTGTTTGCTATCCAATCATGTCTTGTATTTAAACACTTCCTGTTTGCCAAAGTTTACAAAAGTTTGATCTGCATGAAGTACAATCGCTGTTAGTACAACCATGAATGTGGTGTTTTTCTGTCTTTTCAATCATATCCATGTTTAAGAAGCAGATAGCGTCCATGTAAACTCAAAGGCTGCTAGTGTTTTGTACTGCACATGATGTAGAGATTCTTGTCTTATGTTTTAAGAAAATACAAAAATTTATATGTAGGATGCAGGTAGAGTTTTCACTAGCTTTGGTTGTACTCATAAGCAATTAATTTGTCCATCCAACAGTTTATGCAAATATAATGAAATGGGAATTTGTTTTGATGTACCACAATTGTATCTTATATAAAAAGAAAAAAAAATTCTTCACTGATCTATAAGGATAGAAAGGAAGAAGCCAAGGAACAAAAGAAAGATTGATTACTAAATTAGAACTGTGTTAATGAACATATGCCTTTTATGTATAGTTAGATCGGAGAGTGGGCCTATTTTGTATATCTTTGTATATGAGACTTTATAGTGTAAATGTGTTGAGGATCTTACACACTCGTTCTCTGACACACACACACACTTAATTTTTTTTTTCTGATTTGCTCTTGTTGATAGTGGCATCACTAGGTGAAGTACGGATTCCAGCTGATCACCATATAGTTCATTCTTAACAAAGTAATTTTTTTAAGTCTCCTGCCTCCAAAGGTTGTCCCTCTTAAAACTTTGATAAAATGATCATTTACCATTTTTTTCCTTATCAACATTCATTGTAATCTCTATATTTTTGCAGTTTTGAACCTTAAAAAATTTATAGCATAGCCAAACACAAAATAGACTATGCATGGTGATGCTCTGATTGCCTAAATACTGTTTATGTATGTACATGTCTCCACTTATTTAATAAAGTGATAAAATAACCTTTTCAAAATTTTAGTAATATTACTGACAGATTTAGTGCTATAGTCTAAAAAAACTGTGTTTATTATTACAAGTTGATACACATGAAAGATCTGTTCTTGTGGACCACCCTACCCTATGGCCATTTTTAAAACGTTAAAAAAAGTATCTTTTTAGTAAGATTTTGTTTTATATATATGCAGAGTGCTTCAGGTGTGAAAGAATCATATTTTTATGATTGTACATATTATTTGAAAAGTTATGATTTTTTTCAGTTAAAAGTATTGAAAATATTTAGACCCATGTTGCAATATAATGCCTGTTAAAAATTCATGCTATTATGTGTGTCTTTAATTGGTCATTTTACAATAAAAATGTTTCTTATCTTTGCCACCTTATTTTCTTGAAAAGTAGCTATCCAACTGTGGTAAATGCTCATTATAGTTTTTTTAAACATTTATTTCACAATAGCATTCACAACATCATTTCCGTTCATCTGGAGATGTCAGTTGTATTTAATGCACACTTAAGCAAAAATCCAATCATATAACACTATACGTTTTAAATATACACATTTGTCACATACTGGCATCTCTCTCTACACATCAATTAAGTACGAGAGAAGTACCATTTTACCGCCAGGTGTTTTGGTCCCGCTGGAAAGCGACTAGAGTCACTCAGCCCCCATTCTAAGTAAACTAGCTACAGTTCTGACCACCCTGCGTACGAGAGTAGTATCAATGTGAAGCAATGTTCTTTGGTCCCGCTGGAAAGCTGATCGCGTCACTCAACCCCCTTTATCCCCACCACAGGGAGTTAAGTGCCAGCTAAATTTTAGTAGGGTAGGTAGGTTAGAATAGAGATAGTAGTTGTGTGAGTAAATAATGTAAATAAATCTATTTCTTTGTACTTATCTATCTGTGTGTCTGAACGAATGCTAGCGTGGCATATATATATATGTACTCGTCGTGTGAATGAGGTGAACGTGTGTCATTGTGCGAGAGAGATTTGCGTCGTCCGTATAGCTGTGACACAGCAGCAGAGAACACGCACGAAGACTGAACAATCGACGCACCGAAAAAAAAACCCACTTATAACTCCCTGGGGTGGGGAAAAAAAGGGTTGAGTGACATGAGCTACTTTCCTGGTATTTAAACTGGACAGTAAGGGTGCTACGTCACCCGCTGTTGTCGTCCCTCGCGCGATGGGGATCGACGTGGAAGGCCCGGGATGCGGGGTGGCTCCCCATACAATGACTTTACACATAGAGACTGGTTACATTCCGCGTCTATTGCTATTTTGTAGTATTATTATTAGTATTATTCTGACAGAAAAAACGTTTACAAGGCGTCGGATTCAAACGCCTGAACTGCACTGTGCGTACCTAATCTAAAATATATATATTTAAGTTCAGTGGTGCATGTCAATTAGCAGACGAATATTTACGACTCGTCTGCTTGTTATTGTCGTGATTAATGTCACACCTGGAGAAACACTTTTTAAAAAATATTTGTTAGTAAAACTATTTTATAGCATCTAGTTTAGACATGCATGGTAGCTTGTAATACTGTTATACTAACTTAGGAAGCATGGCGTAACATGTAACAAATCCCATTCTCAACTTTGACCCTACATGCGCGCGCAGGAAAAGCCCGTATGAGGACGCATCACTTCCTTTTTCTGCGGTGCTCCTCTTGAATACCACATGGTAGGTGAAAGCTCGTTCATTTAAACATTCGGTATATATCTTATATCTTTAATCAAGACCTATTCAGCATATAATTACACGCATCATGTACTATATTTTTATCTTGAAGTAGATATACTATGTAAACTTTTATCTGTATATAAAATAAAGTAATGTAAAGAAAGCATCTGTAGGGCCGGTAGCCATTTTTCATTCTGGGACTCTAGTAGGCAGGCCCCACATTTTTAATCTAAAATTGCTTTGCTTTAACTCACGCAAAGAGAGTTTGGCGCACTAATTCAGAATGTGCATAATATTAGATACTTGCATGTTTAGTGGTAAAATTAAGTGGTTCAAGTTGTATTTTCGTGGATTCGAAATTATGCATGAACCTCGTGGAACTTCATTTTACCTGACATCTCGGTCTAGGATCAGCGTTAACAATTTATGGAGTGAAAGATTATTAAATAAGGTAGCGTCATTTTAGAGATTTTTAGTATTAGTAAGCAAAGTTGTGATGTATCTGTCGCTGCTGTTGCGGTATACAGTAGACTAATAACGCGTGTACAATCGTCAAGAAAAAACGAAGTGACTATAGATGTAATATGCATTAGTTTTGAAAAAGAAGTGTTTATTTGAAAATCAAATTTAAGACTAAGGTATAATTGAAAATATGTTGCTGCTTTTAATCCTAAATTGAATAGATATTTACTTTGAAGTCGGTTGCTTTTTTTCAGGTTGGTAATTAAAAAGCATCAAAATGTCTGGAGGTTTGGATGTACTTGCGCTTAAAGAAGAGGATGTCACTAAATTTTTGGCATGTAATGCCCACCAGGGATCCACCAATGTGGACTTTCAGATGATGCAGTATGTTTTCAAACGCAAACCTGATGGTGAGTATGCAAGTTTGTGTTGTAGGTGAAATGAATCGGTTATCTTCCAAGAGTTTACAATAGCCCAAGTGGCTAGTTTTAGTATTATTCAAGATATTAACTACTCTGAGATGCAGGCCTTATGAACAGATACTTGTACCCCTTATATACAGGAATATACAGCTGCTTTCATTGGCTCATTTACACCTTGAAGACCTCTGAGCATGTGTTAATTAGATGCTGTTTGTGCACTTAGCTATTTTCTGTTAAACAGGTGTCTATATCATAAATCTTAAAAAGACATGGGAAAAACTTCTGCTTGCTGCACGTGCAATTGCTGCCATTGAGAATCCAGCTGATGTATGTGTCATCTCTGCACGTCCTTATGGGCAGCGTGCTGTTTTGAAGTTTGCCTCAGCCACAGGTGCCACTCCTATTGCTGGCCGCTTTACACCTGGTACTTTTACCAATCAAATTCAGGTAAGGAATGGCACAAAACCGCTTTGTGTTTCACCATCTTGCTTACCCTTCCTTCAGCAAACTAAGGTACTCAGCAGGTTGTCGTAGATGTCACGCAAGAAATCATGTTCCTTCCCACAATGTTAACCAGTGGAACACAGTTATTAAATGTATTAGCTGCAAGACTGGTGTGATAGCTTGTTTAATAACTATCATTAATCTTCAGTGCAAGTACTTTACTAAAATACTTAAAATTTGCCGTTCTCAAACATTATAGGCAGCCTTTCGGGAACCTCGCCTGCTTGTGGTCACAGACCCACGCATTGATCACCAACCAGTCACCGAGGCCTCATACGTCAACATCCCAGTCATTGCATTTTGCAACACAGACTCCCCTTTGAGGCATGTTGATATTGCCATACCTTGTAACAACAAGGTCAGTCTTTTTTCAACTTCCATTAGCATTTCTCACAGCTGTCTATGCATCTAACGAATGATAGATCACACGAGAAGATGTTAAGTTTTTCTATGCTTTTTTTTTTCTTTGGTCATGTTTTAATTTTTTCTGCTTTGCAGATTAAGCTTAATACACAACATGGTCAATAATAGTTTGTGTTAAAATCATATGCTAAACATGCTGATGTGTTGCTCTAGGGTCAAATGGCCATTGGCTTGATGTGGTGGCTTCTTGCAAGAGAGGTGCTTCGTCTTCGAGGAACCATCAGTCGGGAGCATCCATGGGATGTCATGGTAGATCTTTACTTCTACAGGGATCCAGAAGAGGTGGGTGTTTAAGAAAAAGTATATTTTAAGTTGTCTGCAAGTTTGTTATTTTTTTGGTAGTCAGCAGATGAACATTTAGACTCAAAGCTATTCAATTATCAGAATTGCAATGTCCTAATACCTGGGAAGAAAGACTATTAAAAGCTGACACAGTATGGCCTCACAAGCTGGTGGGTCTTGCCTTGCTTTTATCCTTCTAAAGAATGCACCTTTCCCAGTGCAGTTTCTTTTGACCACTTGCACAAATCTGTCGGATCAAGAGTGGTAGACATAACACAATGAAGATAGTTGAGATTGCAAACATGAGTGGCATGTAACTATGTCATGCTGCAGGTATTGCAAGGCTTCTCCATGGTACACAGCATTATGTAGTTGATTTGGTTAAAGGCAGACAAAAAACTGACGAGGTGAATTAGATGGGCTGGGTTAAGTTTGCATTCTTTCTGTAATGCTAGTGGCCAAAGGGTAGTAAAACAATAATAGTGGCATTTGGTGAAGCTGCCATAGTGGCTTTTCTGCCAGTGGGCAGATGTGAAGACCTGAGGATATTTGTCAATTTAACCAGCAAGTTTCATGTGGGATGCTGGTCATAATTAAGATGGCAGAAGAAAAGTCTTTCGCCTCATTGTTAGCATGGACATGACAGACTATTTTTTTTTTATTATTATTATTTTTTTAAGAAGTATGTTCTCTGATTTGTATTTACAAGCAGTCTCCAAGATAGTAGCATGACTTTTTTTTTTTGATGAGATAGGCAGCTGAGCTTGCATATGCTCAGCGTTTGAGAAACGTGATCCAATAGTATCTCATGTTAATAGCTTTCATCTTTTGGCCATGGGATGATTCAGCTGTGGGTGTTTACATGTGGTCAAGTTAAACGATGTGATTATGGCCAGGTTGAGGTGGTGGGGTGAAATTGCTGAAACTGAAGTGGACATATGCAGTATGTGTTGAGTTGAAAGGGCAGTTTAATGTTTTGTCATAGCAAAATTTAGAACAGCAGACAATATTTGCCTCCTATAGTGTTTAAAAAAACCCTTCAGAAAAGTAATCACCTGGCCATCATCGGAACTTGCTGAAAGTGAAAATGCTGAAGTGCTTTGGAATGAGATAGAAGTATTGGACTGCCCATTTCAGACTGTTGGTGGGGCCTAGTAGTGTGGATAATGACATATTAGTATTTAATTTCATCCACACCTTCAGTTCCTGAGATTATTGTCCACCGACTTTTGTTGCATTAAATTTTCTGAAAAGGAATTAATGACTAGTTTTATTTTGATGGTTTCTCTTGTACTCTGAAAGGGGCCCATTTTTGCTGATTTTGAAATTTAAAAATTGTTCTTAGGTGGAGAAAGAGGAGAAGGAGGCACAAGAGAAAGCTGGCATTAAGGAAGAAATGCCCGCTCAGGAGTCATGGGCTGGAGAAGTAGCAGCCCCTGAGGTCAGCGACTGGGCCAGCGAGTCCCTGCCAGTTGTTGCATCAGTACCCATCCAACCATTTGCCCAGCCTGCTCCTGCAGCCGCAGCGGCCACAGAGGATTGGACCATGCCTAAAGAAGAAGAATGGACGCCAGCTGCTCCAGCTGAAAATGAATGGGGTGGCAGCGCACCCAGCGAAAACTGGGGCTAGACAGAATTCACACTTTATGGCAGTAGAGCATGGACGTTAAAGTTTATCACCAAAAGACTGCCAGCGTGTGGTCTGCTGACCACCAAAGGAAAATAAAGTGAATACAGTCCACTTTTCTTTTCATTATGCTATGAATGTATGATTTAATAAGAGTAGGGTAAACGTGTGAGCTGGCATTTAAAGGAAAAAAAGGGATAGTACCTCTGAGAAAAATCTGCTCTCAAAGAAGTACACTGTTTAGGAAATGTACTATATGTGAATGCTGTCACATGTCTTATGAATATATTTTGTTCATTACTGAGATGGTAGGTTATGTATGCTGCCCTAAACTTTGTTGCATGTGACTCCCACAATAAGTCAAAAGTTAAGAAATGCAATACAAGAACACAATTGTGTTGCAAGTAAACCCTAATTTTTCTGTAGTTAATATGGGGAAATGTTTTTCTAACAGCTGAGTTGGTTGCCAATTTAACTCAACACCTGATCTTTTCTGTCTGCTGTCTTGAATATGTTGTTTGCACTTCTATATTGTAACTATGCCACTTAATTCCTTGGGCACTAAAACAATCGAAAGCTTGCTTTACTTGCAAGTACATTCATCCCGACATGCATTTTCATTCATGGAAAATAGCGCAACCAGTTCAAGTGTTGCAGGGTCTCTAGTAATGTAAACATATTTAGAAATTATTCCTCACTTAGTTTAATGGCTTCAAGGATATAAAAAGAGTTTCATCACCATTAAAGGGATTGTAAAGGCAAAATAAAACTGCTTTGAATCGTGTAAAGAGTAGGATCCACTTGAATCTCGTCTATTTTCGCATCTGTTCATATGGAAAAAGTTGAAGGTTTTGTAGCATGTTGTGTTTAACAAGAGAAGTTACATACGACTTTCGTTTACTTAAACGAAGTATCGTTCGTTCTCTGTCACGTGACCTTATGACATATGACCAAGACTGCTTACCAAGCTCGGGAAGCTATTGCAGTTACTCGACAGAAGAACACAAGAGTCGATTCCACTGGATTTTTTCTATTTTTGTAAGCATCGGCAACCAAAATAGTGCTAATAAGTTTTTAAGGTAATTAAGGGAGAAAGGAATCATTTATTTCTCCTGTATTGCTCTGTAATCATAACTAAATATATTTTTTAAACGTTTGACCATTGCCACAGCCTTATTACAAGCCTTGAGTATCCCTTTAACCTATTTCACAGCATGAAGACTTGGTGAAATCTTGTGCTTCAACAACAGCTGTATCAGACAGCATAACAATAGAGCAGGGTTTTTGTGAGGGTTGGGGAAAGAGAAATATGGGCTGGAATATTGGATCAAACAAGAGCCCCAACCTGATGGAGTGTGGTTGATAATACAAATGGCAGGTTTGACCAAACCATTTTAGAGCCCCCCTATGCACTATGTGCATGCTTTTAGTAAATGTTGCATACATCTTAGAAATAACATGTGGAGTGGGAAATGTGAAGAGCTCTTGTTGCTCACATTGAAAGTAGTTCCACAATTGAATATCAACTTCAAGTGTGAAATATATCTAGTCTGCTCACCAATAATGTTCTACTTTGAGCTTTACATGGTAACAAAATATAAAAGAATGAACAAGACTGCAACACTTTATTGTGTAATATTAATAACAAGTACATACAGCAAGGTGTGCTGCAGATGCACACTAGCTATAAACACCACAGTGAGAAAAACTACAAGTAAAATCATGGGCTTTGAAAGATGCTGATACTTTCTTTCCAGTACCTCTGATAAACAGCTGATGTAAGAAATTCATCACAGATTGGCAGCAGTATGCATTTACAAGTGTCTTTTGGTAGCAAACCATGTCTGGACGGATATGAATGTATAGTTCATATGAAGCAGAAATAATACATCTTGACATTAAAAGATGCCAATACAGGGATGGATCATTTGAGAGAACCCACTGTCAGAAACAACACACTTTTTCTACAGCTCTTTGAATCACACAATGAAATCTGTTTTAAACAGCATAATTTGTAGGTAATCTTAAAAAATCTTTTTCCACAATAAAGTAAACTTGCAAGTTACTTTCCTGATGATAGGCAGTCATCAGTAAACATACCTTGAGTTTATAAAAGAAAGGTTATATATGCAGCTGGACTGCCATATCTTCTGAAACATGACCAGCAGTGGTGCTGAATCCATAGCAGATAATTTTCCAGTTTATGCAAACTGTTTCAACATTGTTTTTAAATGTTCTCAAGCAAAACTTTGATTGCTGCCCTTTAACTGAGGCAAACAACTTGAATCCAGTGTGCTGAAGGCACAGGTTAACTCGCAATATTATGTGTAAGTTTTCTGAAAATACCTGGACTGAAAGCACACTATAAATGTTGTAATATTAGAACATTCTTGCACCCTTACTTTCATAAATTGACATTTTCAGGGTATAGTCACAGAAAATATGCAACCTAATGCTTTATATATCAACAGTAATGAAGAGGCTGCACCCTAAACACTTTCACAGAGAAAGTGAAAAACTGGTGGATAAGGGATAGCTCATGATCACAGAATGCCAATAAAAATCTGGCAAGGTATTGTCAGCCAAGAACATAAGAACATAGTCACATCAAAACAGAGCATCAGGTAGTAAAAAATACAGCCATAGTCTTCTTTTGCATAACAGCATGGTGGTGTTACAAGCTATATTACCACACTATTTCCAGATTACATGGAGCTTAAGCCTCAGCTGCTTTAAACTGATTTCATTGTCAGTCAAGGTTTGTTTTAAATATGCATTACAAAAATAAATGTTGATAAAGCTGACTAGTTAAAACTATTATGAAGAAACAGTGTGACAAGTAACAAAGTAAAAACATCCAATTAGCTTGGAGACTGACAAAATCCAGCATATGATTATTATCCCAGTTCCCAAGCCTCGCCCACTTCCCCAATATCTTTCCCCTGCCCCAACAATATTCCCCCACCCTCCATTTAAGAAAACCTTCTGACAAGATGTAAAGTATCTCCCATATGTAATTTTCGAAAAACATGCTTGTTGACAGGAACTATCAAGTGATCAAGACTGTAAAAGTAAAGAACACCCACAATTTTTTGTAACAAAAGACTCTGGACCCTCTAATAGCCATAACACAGCAAACCGACGCCTGCAAGATAAGGTTTACAATACATAAAAAGTGTCAAACATTTTGGACTTAAAGAAAACAAACACAACCTTCATTTTGTGCGAATGTGCTTTTTCATATTCGTATTTCATGGGACATCATTTAGACTCGTCCAAAAAGTTAATTCACTGGAAATTAAAACCCTCTAGTATCCAAAAGTTTGTGTCTTATGTTCATAAGAACAATTAAAAAAATTTCAATCAACATAAACCAATAGACAATATCTACAGAGAAATAAAGTTGAAAAAAAAAAAAAAGCCAACAAATCCAAATCATAGTGACTAGCCAAGCCCAAGTGTATATCTGATGCAGTCATGTTTGGCAAACAATATTTCAAGAATCTGGCTTGCACAATGCCAAAAACAGTATATATATATATCTTTTAAAATCCATACCAGGTGCCATTAAGAATCAGAATGATGATAAAGAAAATTAAACATATTTGCTTGATGTCTGGTAAAACCTAGTACTTCCTTGTTGATTTCAAAGTTCCTCTAAAAAGGAAATGTTTAGTTACAGAGACAAAGCTGGCAAGAAAAAAAAAAATCACATTTTTTAATATTCTTCCCAGCCCTGTAATGCTATCTTTTGTCATCATGTCCACTCTTAATAGCTGCAAATCATTATGGAATGTATTATATAAGCCACAAACTGATATAACAAAAATGGGAAAAAACTTACGTATGACTCCCTACACTAGCCTGGTGAAATTTGCCACCAAAACCTTTCCCCATCAATAATAACTTTAATTAGAAACATTCTGAGAGCTCTTTTTAGTCAACAGTGAGCAGCTTTTAAAATGGTGAAACTCCTGTTATTTTCATGCATTAAAAAAAAAAAGAGCTAGCCAATTTACATACAAGCAAAATAAAAAATTTGGTCTGTGGAAGATTGCAAATTTTATTTATATCTGAGATTTTGGGGTAATTTTTTTCCACTTATCTGTTTTTACTGTGCTGGACAGATTTTTGCCTTCAAATTGTTTAACTTTGTTGTTCCTTTCAAATGTACTGAGCTCACCTATGTGGTATGCAACTTTAGTAATTAGAACAATGCAATTTCTGGCTAGTTTAAAGAAAGCTAATTAGAAAGAAATGAATTCTTAAACACTAGTTAGAATGTTATTCACATTCATCCCCAGAGATTTTTGTTTTACCAGAAGTCACATGAAGCCTGTACATAAAGGTTGTTAAAACATATGGCACATGATCTGTTTTAATAAATGTTACTGTGACTGCATTAGGTAACACTGATTATACAAACGAAAAAAAGGAAAAATCAGCACTGGCTGACATATGCTCTGTGTGTATCTGTACACAGTTCTGAGTCCACCAGGATACAGACTGTACTCAACAAACTGATCTAAAATAATGCACATTCTAATAGCAGAAAACACTTGAACACATATTTAAAATTCTAGTTTTCTAATATCTTTGCCCTCTCTCAATAAAAAGGAAACCAAAGCCTTTCATATACAGTCCCATCAGAGAGCCTCATATTTTGGTTTCTAAACCCTGCCTTTTCCCCAGCCCCCAAATAATCTCTAAAAATTGAAACCCATGCAGTGGAAAAGAAAGAACCCAAGTTCTCTAAGAAATCTTACTAAAAGTGTAAACTTCTTGTCAAGTACAACTCCCCACTCTCTTATTGGTCCCTTTCAATGCAACACTCATCTTGTACAATGTTGGCTAACCCTTTAAAAGATATACAGAGCTAGTGCTTGAAGCAGTATTGGCAGCAATAAAAACTTCACAAACTGTGCTCTATATCTTAGCATGGAAATATAAATGGGCAGCAACAAATACACCAAAACTATGTGACCATCAGGCTATCAACACAACACAGCTTTGTACAGGAAACAAACGAGCATCAGTAAAGAATTTAAACATGTATAATATATAAATGCTAAACAGATGAATATTTAGCACAACAGTTAACTTTACCATTAACAACGTTATAAGATTCTATACAATACCAACATTAAAAACAACCATTGCTTTCCCCATGATACTGGACATCTTATTTATATTTGACTGTTATTTGTCAAGCAAAACTTCTGGTGTCAAAATAGTGAACACCTCACCTTTCTTAATCAATCCATTTTTTGATCCTTTCTTCTTCATCTTTCTTATCAGCATATTTTGCATTCCTCTGTAGGAATAGATTATATTATAGTCCTACTAAGACAAAGACATGTGGACCAAAGTCTTTCTCCTACCAAGCCCCATCAACTTGGAACGGATTACCCGTCAGCCTTCGTCACTCTGATTCTCTTGCCTCTTGTCTAAACTCAATACACATCTTTCCGACCACCAACTTTACTTCGACCCTGTCCTGACCATGAACGTGTATAATCTACGTCTGAAATTTACTTTGTGTATGAGTAGTGTATGTTGTAGGAGCAATGCAAATATGGATGCATGGTTATGATTAAGTCTATGATTTTTGTAAAGCACTGAGCAAATGCGTGTGTATATGTGTGCATCTCTGTGAAAGAGAGACTCCATTGCTCTTTACGACTTTTACAAATGACGCTTTTCTTTAGAACTATCCCAACATTCTCAGAATCACTATTTCTAATGCAGCAATCTGCTACTATCCCATACAAGAATCCGTTGACTCTCTGTATATATATATTTTACCAAACAATAAAATTCTTGAAAAGAAGTGCACCAACCAAAATCCTTCAAGTGATGACATTTCCCACTGCCTATTTTTTGCATTTAAAAATAAGTGAGACATGTGAATACACAAGTCTTTGCAGATGAAGTTCATAAAAAACAAACAAAATCCTCCCAAAATCCTGTAGTAGATGTATTTGAGTGAGGCTACTCAAAAGTGGTTTTTGGAATGGTGGCAAAATGTGAATATATATATAAACAGCAGCAGAAGCAGAAGAAGAGAAAGCAGATGAAGGGTAGCTATGAAGTACTGGTACTGGAGTTATCAGTGCCGGCTGGACCAACCTCCTTTCCCTCCTGCTGTAACATAACAAAGGTGGTATGTTTAAGTGACTGGTGTAACATGGTAACATAGGTAGTATGTCTCAGTGACTGCTTTTCTAGCCGCTAAACCTGGGACAATGCCATTTAGCAACTCTTCTCAACATTTTAAAGTCCATCAAACTGTTCCTTTTTCATGCTTAAGCCTAATGTGATATGCCTGCAGCAGATACCACAACCAGGTTCTTAAAAGCTTACCCCCTTACACCTTAGAAAATATTTTCCATTTCTTTTTCAAGATCTTCCACCCATCATTGCCTATAAATTATGAATATCAATTTTCTATAAATTATTTTTGACTTTCACCAACAACTAAAATCACAATTTATATCGACTATAATTACAAACAAGCACTTATACAATTCTCCCTAATACACAAAGAATGACAATAGAAGCATCATGCATCATGTCAAAATGTAATAGCAAAGATCACCAAAAATCTGACACTATCAGGTCTTGGAGTTAGTATCTGCACAACAGAAATATAATGTATGCATTTGTAAGTGGCTTCAGGCATATGGTATAGAAACACAGTGAAGCCAGTGGAATAGCAAATGATACAAAACAACCATTCACTTGGAAAAGGTTTGCAGACCAAACACTGACTGCTGTGATTCAAATTACCTAGGACTTACCCAGCTAAAAAGATTACATTACAAAAATGAAAATAATTAAGCTGTCAAACATAAGAAATTATGCAGCACAATGAATGCCGCTAGAAAGGAAACAGAAAGCCCACAATGGGTCGTCTGTTAGAAGAGCTCATAAGGAAAATGTTCTTCAAAACCTTTTCAGGGAAAATAACAAAGTACAGGAACTACAACTTGAATCAGTCAAGCAAAAGTGCCTCCTCCTTACTTTAAGAAAGCATCATGAGAACAACAACAACAACAAAATATCAAATAAACATAAATCACCCTTTGCATCCTCTTAGTTCAACCCATAACTAAGGTAAAGATAACAGCTGCAGCTTACAATTTAGTGAAACGCAGACATTTTTATGCTCACAAGACAGTATCAAGTGAGAAGCAAATTTCTAGGAAAACAAAACACTAAGTGCAAATTGGGTGCAATTGACTGAAACACCACAGATAGGTCAACTATCCCCACCCCCCTCTTCCAAGGAAAAAAGCTTGAGAAATGCAAGGGGTAGCAAGAAATCATAAATCAATACTAAACTTCCTGATAACACTGAAAACCTACCATCTCTTGAAATCTGGAACAAAATATATGAACAGACAAAATGAAAAATAAAGAAAAATGACTCAAAACTATTTATTTAAAAACTACTATTAAAAAAATACACTGCTGGTGAATATTTTAAGAACAGCAAAGAAAGTGATTGACCTGTCATAGGAGTTTGTTAAATAAGCAAGAACACATTACTTTGACTATGCACAATGGAGACATGCTGATTCATAGCAGTATGGCTGAAACCTAATAAAAAGCTTGCAGGAAGTACAAATATGCACAAACACTTGTTTACCTCTAGGCATCTGATGACTGCAGAAAAAGATATGAATGCACAATCAAATGCATGATTCTTGTTGTGCATATGCAAAATGATAAATGTCTTTACTAATGCTAAAGTTGTGCTTCTGTTTCAGTTAAGCTTTGGCAAAATGAGCAATAGGAAGCATTCTATAAAACTACATTCGTCTGAAGATGAGGACCTGAATTTAGGTTGAAAGTTTCCCAAATCATTTTGTATAATAATTTGGATGTCATTTTATTTTTATAAAACAAACACACTGTGCACATACTCCGCAAGAAATAGAATAGACTTTATGACTTAGCAGATATAAATTCTTGGTAATGTATTACATAGGTTAAAAAAAAAAAGCCCCAACAAAATCCCTCCAAAACAAATCAAAACAACTGCCCCTTCCCTCCCACCGCACACACACACACAAATAAGACTGCAAACAGAACTTACCCCTCCATGATGGCCAGAATCAGGACGAGAGCGAGCTCTTATGGCTAGCCCACTACTACTACTTGGGGACCCCCCACGAGCACTTGTGGCTACCATAGAGGTCTCAGAGTCCCAGCGTTCTAGCTCCTCTCGCACCAGCTTCTCCATCTGCTCCCTCTTCATCTCATCACTGGTGCCATCCGACTGCAAGCAAGCATTTGATTTTCACATCAAGCTACTGGTACTCTTTATAACAATTATATTTTTCAGATTTCTTACTATGTGGGAACATGCAACAATGCACAATTATCCTTATATACACAAAACTTTATATATATAACATATAATAAATAAGCTGGGCTTTTCACACAACAGCACATGGAATATTAATAATTAAAAACAAAAACCTATCAATCACACTTTGAACAGACCATGAAAAGTTCACAAGTACCTCTGTTATGCTGTCAAGAATCTTGCCCATGGTTTCACGGCGCTTCAGTTTAGCTTTCTCCATGGCTTCAAGTTTTACAAGGACTGCGTCAATCTTGGAAACAATACTTCCAATAGAGTGTTCCATTCGATCAACACGTCGAGACAGCACGGTGAACTCTTCATAAGACACACCACTTGAAGTACGGCCAGTGCGAGAAGACTTTGTACCACTGTCTTCATCATCGCTTTCTTCACCACTTTCATCAAAGCTTACACGACTGCTGGAGCGTCGTCCTGTTCCTGGTCTCTTACCTTCAAGTTCATCATACTCTTTGTTGAGTGCAGCCTGTCAAGGAGTGGGGAATAAGTCTTCATGAAACAAAAAATAATTCTTATTTCAAAAATATTAAAATTTAAAACTAAAACTGATTTAAGTGCTTTATCAATAATATCAATAATCCTACAAACAAATGAAACAGATGTACACAATTATCCTGTCTTGTTTCTCCCAAAGCTTTACATGACATGTGACAACAAATTCTAACCTTCTGTTCAAAGAGGTCAGCCTGCATGCGACGCTGTTCTTCTTCATCCAGCACACGGTCACCATCAATGTCATACTTTGCAAACATGGCCTCAATCTCACCATCAGCATAACCACGTCTATGTAGAAGATAACAATGTTTCAACATCTAGAAATAATAGCATTTACATATATAAATTAGCACTTCTAAAACTGACATACTCCTGGATGGTTAATGCCAAGCAGTCTGAGTACTTTTATGAGCATTTCAGCTGAATGCTTGGCATTTACCACCCAACTGGCACCAGATGAGTTGGTGCAATAGGGAGAAGGATGCTTATCATTAAGTACTAATAAAAAATAGAGCATCAAGTGACATGCAGAGATCGAGTTCCACAAAGCTAACCAGATAATGCAGATTACTGCAAAATGTTCACAAAGTTTTCAGCCAGTCCTTCTGAAAAATCCTTTATTTTATTTATATTTAGACTTAAGATAGAAGATGGTTCCTATTTTATTCCAGCAAGCCAGGACTGAAACATTTGAAGGAGACCACCTAGGTTACCATCTCCCTCCTTTTGACTGTAACTGATCCATGTTCATAGATAATAAATTAAAAATATAAAAAATAATTAATAATTAAAATTTCTTCATGTTCAAGAATTGGTTTTCACTGATTTAATGTGAGACTTTTAACTCTAACTATACAGCTGCCTTGACTTTGAAAATATAACATCGATCCTTGCCCATTACGATATGCTATTCAGTTTACTTTAAGTTAGTTTATTGCTTTAGGAGTACTTAGAAATGATTACAAATTTATATGATTGTACTGAAGTGCACAAATATTTAATTAAAATGAAGAGAAAGACAAGACAAAGGACCATGTGGCTTCCTTTTTCACCATCACTATGAATACACATAGATTGAGAGCAGCTCATTTTTTTCGCTAGTGGAGAAATGCATCCATCTTTAGTCTGAAGCTGAATGTTTCTATTTAGAGAATGAGTCCTTTCTCATTTCTGATGAAAGTACCAACTAGGAAGATAAAGATAACGGAATTATTCATCTAAACCATGTGACCTCTAGTGGTGACAAAGAAATGTAAGCCGAAGGTTTACTTGATACGATCGCCATAGCGATTACTTATAATGTCTCAAACAGAGTATTTTAAAAAAATACATCATCTCTATTGTGAGTGCTTTTTTAAAGCACTTTTATTAAACCTGGATGTTTTTTAGCATGTTTGTCATGTTTAGTGTGTTGTCAGAATTTTCAAATGCATCCTTTGTGTAGCACTATTATGTACAGAATGTCAATAAAAAAGTTAATAAAGGAAAAAAATTTAAATATCCTGTACAAAAATCTAAAACATACTTACAAATGTGAATAGAATTTAAGAAAAATGTGGTACTCTATAGACTACTAAATAAACTTTAGTCTTTTTGTATTTAAAAATGTATTATAAAGGCATAACAAATTTCTTGTGATGTTTATGTTTATCATTTAGTAGACCATGTTGAAAATTATTATTCATTATCAAGTGCAAGATATTTGAGTGCTTCCTTTGATTTTTTTTTTCTTTTAGTATCATGTGCTTATTGATTTTACTTTAGTTTGGTACACAGAAAGTGTGCTTTTCCAATACATGTGCATTTGATCATACCCCTGAGCTTTTGTAACCCAACCCAAAACAAAGAAGCTGATCACCCTAAAGCCCCCGTATAGTAAGAGTTAATAAACATTAGTTTATGATCTTATAAATTTGATCCTTTCCTTTTTTCTGCAATTAACTTTTGAAAAGCGTGCAAAACTTTCAGCCTTGCCTAATGAGCTTGCACATGCATGCATTAGACCTACCACAGAAATCTACAAGAATGCATAAAGAGATTCACATGCTATACAACCTACAGGACTGCAGAAAAATGTGGCCGTGCAAAGAGCTTGGCACTCCATACTTCCAGTGACTGAACATGCCTTGAGTCCTCATCTGCATCTACCAATCCCTTGAACTCTATCATGACCAAGTTTCCAGAAAAGGAAGTATGCAGAAGAGTAATTTCCTACATGAAACAAATAATACTGCGCAAGAATAAATACTGCCATCACATTAAAAACAAAAAGGCACACACGTCTTGAGATCCTGGCGCCATTCATCAAAGTCCAGCTGCTTGTCCTGGTTGATGTCAGCAGACTGCAAAGCCTTCTGAATGTCCACAATTTTGTCACGTTTGAAGTTGAGTTTGTCCAGCATCTTCTGATATCCCTGGAAATAAAAAGAAACTCAAACTAATTTTACAGGTGACTACAGGTCAGCAACTGCATAATAATGTTTAGTCCTTGGAAGAAGGGGAATATCGTAAGCACATATTCCGCACAAAAATGACTTGCAGAGAATATGATATTGTTTACTACCCAATAATGAAAAACTTTTTATTTCTGACACTTGTGCCATCATAACTTATGTATTTTCTAGAGCACCTTTTGTCTATTTCACATAGTTCTACAACTTATGAAAATCACTTCTCACCTTCTTGAAGTAGTCAGCAATCTCAAACTCATTCTTCTGATTGGCCATATCTGACTTGACTTCTGAATATGTGTCATTGATAATGGCCAAGAACATGTTGATGAGGACAAAGAAGACAAAGAAGACGAAGAGCATAAAGAATACTGGACCCAGTATACGGTTGGCTGTCTCTAGTTGATTAAAGTCAAAATCTCCCAGGATGATACGGAACAGGTGAAGCTGGAAAGAACATAAAATACGTTTTATTAATAGTGTAACTCATTCCTGAAGAATTTTGCAATATTTTGAATATGCAGCGAAAACAAATTAGTAAACATTATCATTAAAAAAAGTAATTCTTAAAAAAAAAACAAGCAGAAGTTTAAACCTACAAAGAATTCATGAAGGTACTGAAGTCCTTGACCTGTGACCCAAACAGAAGGTACCCCAGTTGAGTGAAAGCCAAGAAAATTATAAGGAACATAATGAAAAATCCAGCCAAGTCTTTGGCACATCGGCCCAGAGTGGATGAAAGCTGTGTCATTGTTTTGTTGAAGCTGATATACTTGAAAATCTGAAATCAGAAAGGTATCAAGAGGTTTTTATTATAATGTGCTAAAAAAAATCAAAGTACTAGCCCTTGGTAAATGGCACTAAAGGCAATACAGCATAATATTTTAGCTGAGTGAATCAGGCAAGTTCTACACCCTTTCCCTATTCTCATAACCTCATAAAAGTTTGAAAGCTGAAAGCCGTTATATTGTCAGTTTACTGATCAATTTTTGTAACAGTAGATATCTCTTTTGAGATGTGTATGGCTGCTACAAAGCAAACTAAATTTGAGGAACCTTAACGCCATTCTTTATTCAATCTTCCTTTAGTTTCTTATAGGCTATGTATAGTTTGTAATTCCAAGGCAGATAACTTAAACTCTTCTTCTAACAAATAATTTTTTTCGAAACCTTGATCCAGGCCAGAAAAGTTGCAATGGCAATAGCATTGCAGAAGCGGTTCTCCCAATAACTGAGTCGCTCAAAGTCAGAGAAGATGTCTGGATTCTCTAAGAGCTTCTTCAACTTGTCACCAACTTCAACAGTCCGATACAAATTGAAGGCAACACAAACAACAGCAATGATAATGACCATGATGTCCAGGATGTTCCAGAAACTCTTGAAATAGCTAAGTCGATGCTTTTTGATCTGCAAACAAAAAGTGTAATCAACTCCTCAAAGACCAGAAAAAGTGAACAACTATAATCCATCAAAAATAATACAAAATATGTCTCTTACAGCAAAGAATTCTAAAAATGCATGGATTCTCATGATGAAGAAAATGGGCCTATGTTTTTGGCATTACATAATGCTAAGATTATAGTCCAATGATATGTACATGAATATATGCACATGAGACACACACACACAATGCACAAAAACACATACCAATAACCTTCTATCAGTCTCACTGAACAAGTTTTACCAATAATGATACAAAATGCACAATGAACTGCTGTAAAAAAAACAACAAAAAAAAAAACATACCCGACAGAACAGGAAGTTGAAATTTCTAGAAAATGAAATACAACAACTGGAGTTTTCTAGGAGGTCTTTAAAAGCTATCTCACCTCCAGAATCTCTTCAACTGTGTAATACAGAATGAAGATGCAGAAAATGACTTCACAGGCCATCACAAAGTAATCTCCAATTGTTACATAGCGAATTAGCTTCACAGTACGTAAAGTCCAAGATGGTATCACCCCTCCTGTGGCTGGAAACTCAACCAGCAGCCTATAAAGACATGCATTAGATATTCAGATGAACTCATAAAAAATAATAATTTGTACATTCATAAGCTTAAGGTTAAAATCTAACAACAACCAGACTCATCCAATAATCAATGGTGATTAAGTGACAAGAATTTCACTCAGTAAAAATTCTTGAAAAAGGCTGACTCAGATTTTTTTATTTATCAGCCATCTTTTATCTCTTACATGTATTCCCACAGCACAGCTAAAATGTACATAATTATACTCTACGGGCTAAACTGAACATTTAACAGATGCAAAAATAAGAGTTCTGCAACATACCTAATGACACAGAAAAGATTGATGTTGGCATTGTAGACTGTAAAGTCGATAAAAACAGCACGAGTGCCACGGCGGACCCAAAGATTATCATACAAAGAGTTGACAATGTCCGTGGAGTCAGACTTGTTGGACCCCAAGTTCTGGACATTGCCAGCACCACTGTAAGTGGCCAGCTGACCCCAGTGGGAGGAGCCACCCAGTTCATTTTCTGTTTTGTAAACCCACCTGCCAACAAGCATGGAACATAAGTACTTTCTTTTCTGTATTTCTGAACACGGATAGGCACAAGTTTGATGGCTAACATGTCACTGTCAGTTATACTGCTTTAATTTTATGAGCAGTTTAGCTTACTGCTATATCTTAGCCATCCTGCTATGGAATAATAATAATGTGAACTTGTAACGAGCAGCATCACGACCAAGACAGATCACACTTTCTGTGCAGACCAATAATGATAAATGAAAGATAACAGCCAGTGAACAGTGAGTATAGGCACACTGAATACCATAAAGATGAGGTACAAGAGTAGAACATAAATGGATGAAAGTATGAAGGGATGTAGGTACTGTAAACAGTGTGAGATTGAGTCATTACATGATTGTTAGCATGACAGACAGTACGTATTGCAACGGAGTTAAGAATAGTAATTCAGGGGTAGTACTTTGTGAACATATGCTAAAAGGGAACTGGTGATTGTATAGCTTTAGAGTTGATGATGATGGTAGCAACTATATATACTATATAAACATGCAATTTAATTCAGTTGATTTTCTTCTTGAATTTTGTGCTTTTATATATTTTTGTACCTATTATTAAAAAAGCACTGGGTCTGGACTTACATACACACTCAGAGTGGCTATAATAATTGTCCACTTTCCAGTTTCTGGTAAAAGGCTTGCTTTGCATTTGATAAAAGATGCAGAGATCTTTACCCATTAACTGAGCATGTATGCAAATAAAGAAAAAGCAGCATATAGAAGTAGCATAAAGAACTGAACTTTGTCCCCTCCTACAAGAGACAGTCCCTTAAAAGATATTAAATATCAAATAGCCTTAAAGTTAAAGATACATACGCTGTGTATTGACTACCGCCTGGTCCAAAGGTCGTGGTGTCCTCTATCGTGTCTGAATATGCATCATAACATTGCTGAATGAAATCGCTGAAATCATCATGCACCTGGCAGGAGTTGGAGTGAACACGCAATTGTCGGAGGCGGGGAACGCCTAAGAGTTTGTTTTCATAGTAGATGAAGCCCATCTCATCAGCAGGCAATGACTGGTTGTTGTACCAATTTTCCCAGTACAGACCATCTAACAAAGGACCTTTCATGTACTGAAAATAATAACCAATGTAAAGAAATCAAAAAAAAAAAAAAAGAACAAGATAGCTGTCAAGTGCTAGATTTCTTTCAATAGTATGAAAAGCTTTATTTATTTGTGGATTTACCATCCCTACCGAAAATGTCACCTTTTGAGAAGATCAAATATTAAACAACATTAATGAGTAACAGGAACTAAGGTGCTGGCAGTGCTATGATGATCATGGTGGTTGTGGGGCAGTGGTGATCCTGATGCCTTTTTTTTTCTCTCCATTATTCATGCATTTATTTTAATTTCACAGGCTTATTGGAGAACAAAGTACAGTATTCGTTCAGTTATTAATCATATAGCACTCCACTTTTGTTATGATTATTCCTGTTTCCATGTGTTATCCCCTTTTCTTTCCTGTCGTCTTGGTTGGTTTCTTCAATTTTTCCCTATCATGATTATTATAATTATTTTTGTTATAATCAGTTATCATTTATAAAGCACCAATAGCTTGCTTATAGGGCTGGGATATGGTGCTATAAAAATAACCTTTATTATTATATTCTATATTGTAAGTTAAGTCTTCTTCCACTGAGTTTTTCAAATAGGTTCAACACTAGCACCAGTTCCACACTCACAAATATAGTTACCATAAAATTATGTCTATATGTATTGTTTGATTATGATTTCTAGCTACTGGCACAGGGCTTGCTTTGCTTGACAAAATGTTCTTTCTAATGCATCATAATATACAATGAAATATCACATTATGGAAACTGTAAACAACCACCTACAATGGTCATAACCTGAACAAGACTTACGCTCCAAAAGTCCTCCACCCTAGTCATGGTTCTGAATGTGACCTTATTGTCATCCTCATTATCCAAAAACAGATCACTCATCACCTTGGTATAGTAGTACATGGTAGTGCTGGTCATGCCAAAAGTGACTGAAAAAGGAATTCTTACATCAGCCAAAATAAGGAACTCAATATTGCTGTGAGGGGAGTGGGGAAAAAAATTTTTAAGCTTGTCCTATTGATATGCAACAGAAGCACTTGAAGTTTCTAAAAGAGATCCCTGTAAGTAAGGAATATTGCCACAAAAACAGCAACAGCTGAGGAAAGATCCCACTGGTGCATTGATAAACAAGTTACTAATGAAAGAGAATGTGTTTTTATTCATTTTTGCTGAGCTGCATTTATAAAAATCCTAACAAAAGAAACTTTAAGTCATGTACTAAATTCTATGCTAGAAAGGAAACATCTCATCCATGTTTGTTTTTAACAAGATTGTTAGTTGGTTGTGTTTTATGCCATGCCAGCAACTAAGGCTATATCATGGTGAGAGAAAGTGATGTAATGTTAAAAGGTTGAGAAAAAAGATTAATATAAAAGGGTAGGTAATATATAAAAAATAGTGTTAGTGTGGCCTAAAAAGCCACAAATAAACCAGAATCTAACAGAACATAAAAAAAACTTAAATTTGATGGTAAAGCCCTAAAAAAAAAAAAAAAAGCTGCCAAGGGGATGGACCTGCTGCAAAGAATTGCTGGTGGATACTCTAGACCAGTGGTTCTCAAAGTATTTCGGACCGCGGACCACTTTACTTAAGTAAAAAAATATGGCGGACCACAAAGGCCTAAAAATAACGCTGTACTATGAATTTCAAATTTAAATTGCCGCAGTTTTTTCATTACAATTCAAAACTAAATGTCCTTTTGTGACAGTAGTATAGTAATAAGTTGACATAAAACTACGTACCTCTTTATTTGTAATTAAAATGTTAATGCGAGGAATGCATCACTTTAAACATTACTTTGCTGACATATGACGACTGCCGCCGCGGACCACCTGACTTATGACTGCGGACCACTAGTGGTCCGTGGACCACACTTTGAAAACCACTGTTCTAGACAAGTAACATGCAAAACAGTAAAAATTCACTAGCATCAAGGACAAACTGGTACTTCATAAAAGGTGGGACTGCATGGCATAGGTGTGCCCCATCATAAGTCTACTAAGTACTACTTCTTCTCATGATACAGAATGGCATGTAGGTAAGTGGCTAGAAAGACAGGGAAAGGTGATGTGTAACTTGTTTTGGCTAAGCTCATAAACATTATTCATGGGTTGTATGAAGACTCGTCCTGCCAAGTTATTCACAATGGCAAACTCACTAAGTCTTTCATATTGAAGACTGGCATAAGTCAGGGTTGCATATTATCACCAAAAATCTTCCTGATGGTCATAGACTGGATTATGTGCAAGACAACCCAAGACAACAACACCGGTATCCAGAGGACTTTCACCAAACAGCTAGAGGATCTGGACTTTGCAGATGACATTAGTCTATCTCATCGGCAACAACATGCACAAACGAAACTGACTAAGCTAGCAGAGGAAGTGAAGAAGACTGGCTTAAAGGTCAACAGAAAGAAGACAGAAGTGATGACAATCAACAACAAGCAGTAACTGCCAATCCAACTTCAAGAAGAGAACATCCTGGAAACAGACCGCTTCAAAGATCTGGAGAGCATTGTCAACAAGGATGCTGGAGCGAACGATGACATCAAAAGCCACACCAACAAGGCCAGGAATGCTTTCAACAGCCTACGCCCCATCTGGAACTCAGGAGAATTATCTTTCCACAGTAAGACCTCATCTTCAACACCAATGTGAAGGCAGTCTACTGTATGGTTCTGAAACCTGGAGAGTGACATCAATAACAAGCTCAAGACCTTTACCAACCGATACCTACGTCATATTCCATAAGATGGCCTGAAAAGATCTTCAACAGCAGCCTGTGGAAAAGAACCAACCAGAACGCCACTAGCCAAGACACCAAAAAGTGCAAACGGGGGTGGATAGGCCACACCCTGCTCAAACCAGCTGACAACATTGCCACGCAGACACTTGACTGGAATCTTCAGGGGCAGAGGGGAGAGTTGGGAGACCAAAGCAGACTTTGAAAAGAACAGAAGAAAGCAAGACAAAGGACTTCGGAACCACATGGGCCCAACTGATGGGGGCTGCCAAAAACTGGGTCTGCTGCGGCCCTATACTTCTCGAAGAGTAACAAGGAATAAACTTGTTTTGGCCCAGAATGAACATAGGACAGAGTTTAAATCAGATTTTCTTAACAAGAAAACAGTGGGATAAATGTATGTATGCACAAAGAAACAACAAACAGAAGTGCAAATTTTAATAGCATGAGTGAAAACATACTTACTGACGCAAATGACAACCAAAAAAACAATGTAGATGACAAGCTCTCTCAGTGTAGTCTTCACATAAAGCTCGCGATTAGTCCGTGTCTCCTCAGTCTGTCGTGTAGCCCACAGAGCTAATCATAGGAAAATAATCCTTATTTATAAATATTATAATATCAACATAATGTCTGTCTAAACAAGACAACAAGGATGAAATTGTTATTTTTTCTTTTAGCTGATGAAATAAATTGTTAGTCTTGGTATCTGTTAAAAGTAACATTTACAGCAATATTTTGAATTGTAAATATGTGCTACACTAACAAGTAATAAAAAGTATTGTACAAATAAATAAAGTAGTGTGGCAGTGTGTCTGTGTGTGCTCTTTCTATGTGAATGAGAGAAAGCTATGCAAATGCAAAGTTTGTCCCGCCACATTTGCATCTGTAATCAACACGAGGTGTAAAACCTGTTGAAGCATGAGTTGGAAAGTGCCAGTCACTCTAATATAAAGGTGACCCCTGCAGCAGTTTGCTAAGCATGCAATAAGATTTCATTGTACAATTTTTACTCTATATCCTCAATGAAATAGCAACAATTTTAATGACAAAAGCTACAGTATTGCCTTCAACCCATTAAACTAAATGTGTAACATATTTCTGAAATGTACTTTGAGACGTTCTATCATCCCAATGAGCAGACAGCACAAACAGACCCACTGACTGCTATGATTTCACTTTAGTCAAATGCTGCAAGAGATTATCTAATTAGATGCTGGCACAAAGCTTAGTATTTCTTTTGAATTAAATGTTGAATCATGGAGTGATATATTTTAAAGTCTTTTTTAATTCTTGGGTGCTCTATAAAATAATGTTAATGTGAAAAAAAAAAAGCACACAGATACGAGTAATATCAAAATCTTTGCCAAAATTTTATCTGTGTTGATTTTCACTTAGAACTACCAGTGACACATAATGGATAGCAAAATAATTAGGTATTTTGGGAGCAAAATTCACAGACCATATATATAGTCTATGAATTTTGTGCACACAACACACAATGCTCATGCAATTTGATTATGCATGCATTGAGTCTGTCATGCTATAATGTAAACACAGGTGAATATAAAATAATGGTAAATGTTTAAGCGTAAGAAAGTAAAAGGTATTACTGAAGTGGAACTTTAAATTTCCCTTCATAAAATTTTCCTTTATACCACATATGCTCAGGTGTTCTTAGCTTAAAAAAAAAAAATTTTATGAATTATATCTTCATGTCATTTACAATCAAATGTTCAAATTTGTGCAGAAATTCTTTCTTAAACTATACCTCAAAGCCAAACATTTTGATAGGAACAAAAAAAAAACAATTCTGCTAGTTCCATGACAAAAAAAAGTTGTACGAAACGTCTATGATGCATCTTCCCCCACTTTCCCAAGTCCTTTGGGTGCAATACATTACTATATGTGATGCAAAACTGGCGTATGACACGATGCTGGATTGAAAATAATTCTGGTGTTTTGAAACAACGAAAACTTTACTTACACCTGAGGCCACGGCCGATGGCTGCGAGACAACCACCACGCTGAGCTGACTTAGCACTAGATGCATTCCTATTCTTGTCCCCTCCTGGGTACACTTGGCTGTCGGAACAAAGGTCTGGATCGTCCCGAATCCCATCGTTGCCGTAACTTGTAACCCAGGCAGTCCGAGATTGTGCGCTCGATGGTCGGCTTGCCATTTTCTGGCAGAACTTTCCAGTTACTTTCTGTCTTATTAGTAATAGGTCTGTGTCAGAGAGCAGTCCAAAGCCTCCCCAGGCGCTCTTCCAGAATGGAAGCAAATGGGTTTAAAAAAAATGAAAAATTTGCGATTTACAGGATAAACCAACACTTATACAACACAGGATGTTGAAGAAGGCAACACTAGACTAACTCATCCATCTGCGAGAGATGCCAAGCCAGTTGTGCGCGGTGAGGAGGCGGATCTACCAACTTGTCTCTCAGAACGCCTGCGAGGAATCGATCGTTGGACAAGCAAACATGGCTGCAATGACGTCACGCATTAACACCGTCCGTGATCGATGTCGGTAGATTAGACTCCACGGTAGGCGAAAAGAATCAAGCCTCTCACCGACGGGACTAATCAATTAAAGATACGTCAGCACCATAGTTGCCTGGGAACTATAGTCCGCGGAATACACGTTTATCGCGGACACCATAAGTGGCTCGAGCTAAAAATGACGGATTGGATTCAAGTTTAGGGAGGTTGACTGCAAGGTTACTGTAAAAATTTAAAAATATTTTATAGCGATAGAATTTTTAAAAAAAATAATCATAGCTGCAAGAGTATTCTTAAAACCTTTTGGTATTATTGAGTTGATTTTAATTGTGGTATTACAAATGTTGGTCTCTTAATAGGAGACTGGAATTTGCTATATATACTATATATATATGTACTGTGTTTCATGCAAATACTGTGCCAAAGAATAACGTGTTTTAACGTCGTACCTCGTAATATTTATAATATACATTTTACAAATCTACTTGTACTAAATAACCCTGACCTGCACATTTTATCAACATTAAAAGAGTTGTCATTACTCGTCAGACAAAATACTTTCGATCACAACCACTTTCAAAGTAGTTTTTTTCGTTTTGTTTAAATATTGCCTAACGTTCGCAGGGGTCGTGAACTCTCCACTTTCTTCGTCTTTATCATCTCTAAACTACCACTTTTACCAAATGAGCAAGGCACTAGCTGTAGCTGTTCTTTTCAGACCTCAATCCGCAACAGTCCACTCCACAGGCTAGAGTCCGCCGCCCTGAAGGTTGAGGTCCAGAGAATAGCTGCGGTGCCTTGGGCAGTTTATGGTCACTAGACTGTCGACTCTTTATTTTTATTTTAATGCTTTCACAGCACGTAGCTGTATATTTCGTTATGACAATAACATTTTAACAAATTTATTCCACACACAGTGCTGCATAAATATATATTGTGGAGAAGAATATGACATGCCAGTGGAGTAGAAAGATGATCGACTTTGGGGAGGTGGGGGTAGGGCGGACAAACTCCATGGTGACAGTGAACGACGCTCACTTTCTTGTCCCCTCAGCATATTTTTTTTTGAGGAGGCGGCTGCCCCCATCTCCCCTTAGTTGATTCCTATGCTACTGCACACACATTTCAGCAACATCAGCGTGTTAATCGCCTTTGCTGACCCCACACAGCGGTAATGCCCTTAGGTGGAGTCGAAGAAAAACATCAGACATGTCATGAAGCTATTTCTATCGTCATTTTTGGGGCTGTATCCCATAGTTGCGGAATGCTAAGACGATCTTGGCCTCATCATGTATTGAGGCTCGATCGAATATTGGCGTCAGGGCAACTTAAGGGGCTGCAATTGCTTGGAAGGCTTCTTTTGTGATTTGAAAGAATGCGACTAGGGCTGCCAGTCTTGCCAGGGAAAACTGAAGCACGTATCTCTCATTGATGGAAATACATACACTCTGAGCTTAAATGCGATTTTAATATATAATTCTTCATTTATTTGAATTATCAGACGAAAAACGATTCGTTAAGTATGATGTAGAGAAACTTGATTTTCGTGCTTAAATTGCATAGTGCTTTTGAAAAGACTATATTGCGTACCCGGTAAGTTCAGAACCCACAATTTTCTCTTCTTTTTTCATATTTGGGGATGGATTTGAAGAGTTTCTATCTTGTCCATAAGTAAAAGAAAAGGTTACTAACAGAGTCATTCTTCAGCTACACTGGGTTTGTTCCCAGCAACAGCTAAAACAATATTTTTTTCAAACAAACCCTTTGATCCCACGATAGTGGAAACGGCAAGGCAGACAAAGGATAAACATTCTGGTCCTGCAACACAAACAGGATTGCTTACGTCCGTCGGGGCCATTTGCAGCAGCATAACGCAAGGACTCGAGCAACTTCTCTCTCAGTGGGGACTAATCGATAGGCAGAACAGGTAGAGCCGGTCCAGGTCATCGTATGTTTTCAATGCCAGTCTTTTTTCATATCGCTAGCATTGACATCAGTCTTCGATGGTGTGGCACCATGCCAGCTCCAGCAGCACTGCTCTAGCCGGGTTATACCCTCTGTCACCCCAACCTTTATCCTCCCCCCTCACTTCTATAGTTCATGCGCGAGTTCGTGATCGGATTACTATTGTTAAAGGACTATAAAAATGTCACTGATTGTTTCCTTTCTGTCCAACGAACTCCATAGTCTCTGTATTATTAGAAATGATGTCATCCTCACTTCAGTGTTGAAACAACGATTGAAATGAGAAGTGGAGTGGAGGTAAAGGGGAGTGTCTGGTAAAAAACCAGCACTCCAGCGAGACAAACAAAAAAATTATACAAGTTATCGTCAGTCCCCCTTCTCCCCAAACACACAAAACCCAAGTTCAGATTCTGTACGTTCTATATTCCCCACCTCAAATAAAAACAACAAACAAATACGACAGTACGAATATGCCTTTATCTGCACATCAAACGTCAGTAAATAAACAGGTAAGAACTATAGAAGCATTGATCATGTTCAGTGTTTTCTTGCAGAGAGATTAGCTGTAGTCGAAAGTTAACCATATGCCATATTTGTCGTTGAATTGTTACGCAGTTATTCCTACAAAACCAAGTTCTTATATACCTTGATTTTAAGCAGAAGAAATTTGAATATAATATTTAAAAAAAATGAAGGCAGTTTGTTCTTCACATATTCAGCCTCAACTCGTTATCTCGCCCCATTCAACACAAATGTTGAGCGAGAGGCGAGTGTGGCGACAAAAAGATTAGGATTCATCGCTAAGGATAGCTTCATGGGAAATCTGTTCTTCCACAGGTGTGGCAAGAAGTAGGGTTGGTGAAATAACGAGTCAAGCTGCATTGTTGACAGCTGGATTATGAAAGTGCCTGATGACTTAATTCATGCTGAAACGGACGTATAGTCGAGTATGTGCTTGCGGGACTGGAGTCTGTCTGGAAAAATAAGTGCCAAATAAGAAACGGGATGATGACCGAAGTCTGATGCTAGACAAAAATTGCTCCAGTCATTGACCAAACGAATCGAAGATACAAAGCTATATAGTGGCATCGCATTTTTCAGTCTGAGGCCCCCTTTCCCTTCCCAGTTTTTTTTCAGTACTTTTTGTTGTCCGAGAATTTTATGTGTACAGGTAGCTTGTTCGAGAAAGAGAAGACACACTGAACCTAGCTCAATCTACAACGCCCATCTGGCAATGTGGTGGACGTCGGCCATCGTGCCTCATTATACATTAGACCAAACAGGTCAGCAGAACTTGGCAGGCACAGAGAAAAATGGAAGAAGACCGCCAGGGCGTGAAATAACCATGACAACTTGTGGTGACACGCACGTCTGTAATCATTTATGCTTGCCTTCACGGCTGGCTGCACGTAGTCGTGCATGGTGATGTTCGGCACTGAAGTCTTAGCTGTCAGAACTCCACTATATCTCACCCGTTCTTTCCCCACCACCCTAGTTAACCAAAGAGTACGTTACCATACATAAATCTATAAGTATGTCATATCTATTTTTTCTTTGGGCAATGGAAAATGTCATAACAAACATAAAAGGAAATTCTATGTCTTTGTGAAGTTCTCATTAAAAAAAAAAATTACCGCATCATCATCCTCACTGTAGAGCAGGAAATCAAGGAAACACTTTTTTTCACATTGCCATGACAAAGTTCTAAAGTCAGCCTTTCATGGTAATCTTAACAACACACATAAAAGTTATTGACTTTAGTAATTGTTTATTATCTTGGCATTTTATAAAGACTGGTATTTATTAAGTGCACTAAAATTGTTGGCAAATTTTTATCTTATCTACAAACAAAACTGAATAAAACTGTTTTAAAATTAACTCTAATGATTGTAAAAGCATCTGCCCACCTAGAAACAACAAGAATTCTCTCAAATTTGTCGTATTTGAGGGTTGATTGAAACACTTTCTTTGCATGGATTAAAATAAATTATTACATCTATTTTTATGTAAAGATGTTGCGCCCAAGTCTGATGATTGTTAGCCACAGCTGTTTACTTGTAGATATCATTTTCATATCTATATTTATAAATATTATTTAAATGAAAACAAAGTATGTGAAACAAGAGGTACATATCAAGTGTCCAAATATATAGTCTATACTTCTTACCCCTACACTGCCAAAACAATACAATTGAATCTGAGTTCTCAGTAATGATTACAATAGATTTTCAAAGACATGGCAGCTGATGGCAATTTGAGAGCTGTGTTTGATTTATACATGTGGATGTGATCAATATTTACTCTTTGCTGGTGAACAGTGCCAGGTTTACATGAAACTTTGAACAGTGTAGAACAGTAGAACAGTAACTTTGAACAGTAGAAGTAAAAAAGCATAGGACAGGCTTAGTACAGGCACACCTATGATAGCAATCTTCGTCTCTGTTTCAGCAGCGCTATTTCTCCTTTGAGCCTGTAAAGAAAATACACAAATCAGCAAAGATAAATGAATTTAAAGACTGGAAGGAATAAGTACTAGAGTTGGCTTCAGATTACAGGGTGGAGGGGAAATGTAAATGAACATTCACAAAATCCATCCCCACATTTATTCCATCATTTTCAAGCAGCATATGCATTAATATGAATGCGAGTATATATACCTAAGCATTCGCACAAACAATTCATAACTTCCTCTACACAAATTTCCAGTATCACAATCTTTGCCACCCAAAGCCACTTTGAGCAAATCAGTTAAAACATGTTCATATTTACCTATCTGAAATTCAACATCAACATTTCATTACTCATGCTGCCTTGAGATAAAAATAATGTTGGGGATGAAGAACCGTACTTATTGTGAGCCCAGCTGGAGCCCTACAAAAAGCCATTCTAGAGATTTCTAGGTCATTTGATAGTGCAGATGTAGTAAATTTCTAATAGCTTTGCTGAATATTAGCCTCCATAAAATTCACAAGCCCCTTATTGTTTTGTACTAGCATAAGGCAAGAACATCTGTCTGGTTTCTGTGACTTTTTGATAATTCCTAAAGGGAACTATTATTAGGAAGGTACAGAGACTACACACATTAGCAGTGTCCAGGAGCTTTTATTCAGTAAAGTCATCCTACTGATATTGATTTTTAAAAAGAAAAAACTTGTAGTTTTCGAGCAAATGTTGCTTCCAACAAAAGAGAATTAAAATAAACAGAAGCTATCGTACGCAAATTCTGTTCTTATTTTGGCCCCACACTGGCATACAGTGTTTTCCACTTCCACTTTTCTGCATGTCTAATTTCACTATTCCACATGCACAACCCTCTTTGTGCCTAGATGTGCATAAAGTAGGGTGTATATCTGCTGTGATCCAGGTCAGGCCCAACTCTTTCTACACTTTTGAACCCAACATTTCTGTGGGTATTCTCCTCCCTTTACTATTCAGTGAAATACCCCTTAGCAGTGATCATAACTGCATATCTTGCAAGAGCCAACCTTTTCCTTTTTAGTTTTTGTGAATTTGTTTGTCCTCACTGTATCCTCGCTAAAGTATAATGTCACTATTTATAGGAGAAGGGGGTAGGTGGTGTCTGTGCTATAATTACCCACAATGCTTTTGTGAATGACAAGAAGCCTTAACTCAAGTGCACATTCTACATGATAGTGAAGCTGACAGCCTCATGTTTTCTGCCAGTTTCATGCACTACCTCAAATTCACTCTTTCACTTCGCACTGTCAGCCAAACTTTTTTTTTGGTATGTTAAGGTGTTTCAACTTGCTTTATGTGCAGGTTTTTCTATCTGGCTGTTTATGTGTCTTTGTCCATTTGTTTACATGTTTTGGTCTGTCTATCTACATTATGTGAATTTTGTCGTCCTTTATGTATTAACCTTTTTCGCAACGAACATTGAACCTTTTGTTAAGTAGGGCAATGCACAATCAATTCCCTTTATTATTACATCTTATGAAAACTCTTCCAACATAATGTCCATATTTTCCAGCATTCACTGGTAATGTTTCCTTATATGAGAAAAGGATAGCTATTTAGACAGAAATATTCTTACATTGTTTTATGATTATTCCCCGCTTGCATGTTGTTGTCTTCTCCTGGCACCAGCCATAGTTTTGATTCAAGCTTTTTTAGTCAAAGAAAGTCCTTTTTAAAAACTAAAATTGAATTTAAGCCAATTGCACAACCCCTAAGATCAAACAAATGTTATGACAGAGTCAGAAACTGCCATCAGAAATCAGTCATTGTACCTTGCTATTTCTCCCTCGCACAACTCTTTTACTTCTTGTTTAGTTATCTGCACCAACGAGTTCAAGGAGTACTGAAACATAAACCAGTTCAGACCATACAGGCACACACCATGCACATATGAAATCACAAGTCATCAATGTGAAATAAAAACTTACATACTGTCACCAAAGGAAACTCAACTGTTGATCAAATACACATTAGCAGAATGCTAATCAAATGCACATTACGAACAAACATAATCATGGACATGCAACCAGTCACATCGATCAAACAGGATAAGGTGCACTATATTTCAGCACTTATGTATCTGGCACCAGTATTACTGTGCAGACTGACTGATGAACCATAATGCATTTGATCAGAACCTGTCAGGCTTGTTTTCCTTTCTTGGATTTCACTTTATTAGATCACGAAAACAATAACTCACACTGTGTGCTTATTGCGCCCGTGTAGGGCTTGTCTACAATGATTCCTTAGGAAAGCTATTTATCGAAGAGAACACGGTTTAGGGGACAGGACTTTTTTCTTTGGAGAGGATGAGGAAAAACAAGTTTAAGTAGACGAAGTTTAACATTACTGAAGATCTCAGCCAGTTTAAAACTCTAGCTCATGCTAATGAGCCATTCCCACAGGTGTGGCTTTGTGTCATTGTTTTCTTTACAAAAACAAATGAATATTTGAAAACAGAATAGTTGTTTAATTTTTTTATTCATGTCCTGGAAAAATTCTTCTTTGGTTATCCTTTAGCTACATAATGAAAACTGGTCTTCGAGTGATTCACCCATGGCTGAAATTTGTGTTAACCAAACATCATCAATTTAAGTTGACAATTTTATGGGGAACTTTCCAGGTTAAATCAGGGTGCTTACTTGTGTGCAGATAACAATCCAGTGCTTCTAAGGTGACCAATGCTGTTTTGAAAGGATAATGAAACTGTTAGATAAATTTAGGGAAACATTAGGATTTTCAATAAATGAAAAAACAGAAGTGGTATGGCTAGGAAGCCTTAGAAACGAATTCTTTGATGGCTCCTCCCTTCTCTAATGAAATCTTTTCTGTCCACACTCCTGTTCAAAACCTTCACTCCTCATCAGACTCCTGAATTCTATCCATCCCTCTCAAAGACAGTCACATATGAACAAAGGATGTTCTCTCTCTGTGCTGCTAAGCAATAGGACTCTCATTTGAAGGTGACATTCAAACATTCTCTAAAATACATATCTGTTCACTAAGGAACAAAATGGCTTATTATCCTAAACTTGTTTTGCAATATTGTCTGTCATGTGAGCCATTATGTAATTACTCCATCTCAGTCACTATATTCTTTTATCCCTTGCATTACATTCTATTCTTGTACTTCATCTTTATATTGTTCAGTGTGCCTATACGTATGTCACCATTCATTGTCTGCTCCTTTATCATTACTGGTCAGTGTAGAGAGTACAACCTATCTTTGTTGTGAGGTTGTGTTATACTAGTACACATATTATTATTATTAGAACATGTTGTTAAATGCACCCATGGACAGAAATTTTGGAGGCAGAAAAAGAAAAGCAAAAATACTTGAAAATGGGTTTGTTTGTTTGTGTTTTATGCTGTGCCAGCATCTTGAAAATGGGCTTGAACTTAAGAGATACAATCATTTTGTAGCAAGCAAAGTTCTGGCATGTTACTTTATATTTTAGGCAATACTTTCATTTGTGTATCATGTGTAAAAAATACAGGAGAATGAGGGGAGGGAAGGAATGGTTTCTCGGTTTCTCTCTAATATGTCTGTGTGTGTGTGTTAGTTTGTTCCTAGTTCTTTTTTGTGTGAGCCTTTTTATTGTTCATTTTATTTGTATCATTGTAATATACTTTAATGCCAAATGTGAAACAAGAAATTGCTTACTCATCAGTCGTTCTTTTATCCTTGCACACACAGAGAATACTCTGTGCTTCACTAAAGGTGTACACCTGAGATAAAGATGGCTTCAGGCAAAAAGAAAGAAGACTGGATAGGCATAAATATTTTATGAATTGATCTGGCACCTCTACGGTTTGGTGTCACAGGAACAACAAGAATAGCCTTTCTTTTTAACTCTGTGAGAGGCAATTACATGCCAATGAGGCTTAGAATCGAAAGCTTTTAAAATTTTCATTAAGACTGTTCCTTTGGAATAAGTTTGGACCAGCCCTTGATTCTGGCCTTTTATTTCTTTCACAGGGTTCCCAGGGATCAGGGATGGTGCCAAAAAAGGACCTTAAAAGGACCTTTCATGCATTCGTAAGGACTAAGTGACAGTCATCAATGCTTAAGTTTTTCTCTTGTGTGGTCGGAAAGATGTATTATTTATTTATGAATCTGTGGTCTTCTCTATGTTCCAATACATGTTTCTAGTAATAAATAATCAAAGAGTTAATTTTGATGCCTGTCTGCCATATTTAGATTAGATAACTTAAAAAGTCTCCTTAGCGCGCTGATAACATACACGTTAATGTTCAAAGTTTTCTAGAAATCTAAGTAATAATAATTACAAAACCTGAAGCCATTCTTTGTGTAATACAAGTCAGTTCATGTCTCTCTCTCGCACACACTCTAACGAAGAGAGAGAGAAATAGAGCTATGCACAGTAGTACTAGAAGATCAAAGTTCAAGAAAGAGTAAGTTTCTAAGACTTTTGAAAAAGAGTGTTTTTTGAGAATACGGAAGGACAACTAGTGTTGTACAGATGTGTAGACCAAACATTTTCTTGTGACTACAAGGAATGCCAAGGCTTGGAGGATCAGATGAGGAATGAAAGAGTGTGATCCTAATCAGTAATGCTAAACCAAAGATGGAATGAGTCGAAACTGTCAAGCATTACAGCCATTTATTTTTGTTAACCTTGAGATATTATTAAGCATTCTTATTATACATACATGTAACATGCAAACATGCTTTTACATAAACAGCATGATATACTAATACATATAAGATTAAGATTACAAAATGACAAAGCAATCCATCTACTATAAGCAAAAGTTTCATTGATGAAATTCAATTCTTTGTCACCTACAGCTTTACCAATACTAACAATACAATTTCTTTACATAACCTAATTTCTCTAATAGTTCTGGTTTTTAACATGTTCCATAGCATACATGTACAGAATTGTACAGGCTTATTTAAACTGAAATAAACATTAATTCTGAATGTCACAATTCAACACTTTTAATTCTTCTGTAATCTATCAATGTCTGACTGAATCTTGTTATCTCCTTCTTCTTGTCTTTGCTACAAACGCATGTTGTTAGATTTTTCAATAGTGAAAAACTTTTTTGCTCTTCAGCCTGGAACTATGTCTGTCAGCCAGTTCCAGCATGTGTCGTTCTTACTGGTGTCTTTAGCCTTTTTGTATTACCAGATCTCTTTCTGTGGACCTGCTTTTCTTCTGTTTCTTCTGCTGCTTCTGCTCAGAGAGGTAAGTTCATACCTGCCATAGGCACTAGAAGCGGATATTATCAGTGGTTTGGAGATCTCAACATTTCCACCCCTCCCACACTGTGAATATGATCAAGAATACTCTGCGTGCTTTTAGTGCAGTCTGGCTAAGATTGTCAGCTACTGTTTCTTTGTTGAATGAAAATCCTCTTTCCACTGTAGCTTGACCATGAGAAAGTGAGTAACTGTCTGACAACAGGAAACTCTGCTTTTCAGCAAGGGATTGTCAACTTACTGGACACACTTACAGAGCTGGTTGGTGCGTCTGATTTTGAGCGGGCTGTGGATGTTCTCGATGACGAAAGTAATCAGTTACACAAAAGCGCGCATCTTTCAGAATACTTTTATTTGCCTTTGGTGTCTTTCGGTAACATGTGCTGTTTCAGAAACTTTCGCCCATTGATGAAAGATTCAGAGATATTTTGCAGCAGCACATCGTGCCAAATGTTTATTGCTCGAGTCTTTTATAACTTGTCTTCCTTTAGCCACTTCTCCTGAAAGAGCACTTCCCCGGCATCTTTCAAATTGTTAAGCAGACAAAGAAATTGGTCGACACGACGAGAGTGAACTCGCGAAAGGCGAAACGGACGTTCCCGCCGCGAGCGAGACTGGGTAGTCATGTGATTAAAATAGCAATGCGGCGAAAAATCGTTGGTATTTTGCTCCAAAGTCGACTCCGGAAATAAATTGTGGTAATATTTATCGATAAAAGGACTTAAAAGGGTCACAGAGAAAATGTAAGGACCTGTGTGAGAATTTGAAAGGACCGCATGCAAAGGACTTAAAAGGCCTTTTGGCGAAAATTCAATATAAAAGGACTTAAAAGGACCTTGCAAGGACCTGGGAACCCTGTTTCATGGTGAAATGAGTTAAGAGGAAAATGTGAATGCTATGGACTCTCACAAGTCTTGTTCTATTCTCTTCCACAGGATTTTATTACTATTCTGTTGCAGTTTCAAACAGCACTTTGCAAATACTTTCCTCTGGAGTTATTTTGATGGTGTGTTCAAATCCTTCATAACAACTGCCGTAAATTAAGATGGGAAGAAAGTTTGCAGTTTTTTGTTTGAACTAATGTGGTACTTCACAGTCTGAGGAGCATAAATATGTTAAGAAATCTTTCAACCAGCCAATATGTTTCTTACCTATGCCTTTTTAGTAGCTTTTCCTAAAATAAATGGTGTTCAGGCTAAATCCATTAAAAACACACAAATGAAGGTATATTTTATTACACTTTTTGTATACAACATGATAATTTAAAAAAAAAAAAAAATTAAAGCTGACCTGAACAACACTGGCTTGTCTCCTAAAATAAATCTTGCCCTCCTCATCTTTGTGTAATGGATGAATATTTATTATCAATCCTAGGCCCACATTTCGAGGGTCATCTCGTTTCCAGGGTTGAATGACTACTTCCACAACATAGTCTGGTGTTACTAGACCCTACAAAGTGTGACAGAATGCATTTGATTAAAAAAAGTTTTGTAAGATGACAAAATAAACATATTTATTACTCAAAATTCTTCCATTTTTAATATTGACGATTCTGTCCTACTGATCAGATATTGCTCATAAAAACTCTGCAAAATGTTTCATCAACTGCATAATCAATTTGAAAACAGTTTAAAAAACTTAAGCTCTCCTTAAAAGTGGCACTTAACATAGTTGCATGGCACTTACACAGTTGTACGCAGCCACAGCTTCCTTATCACACCAGCAGTAGCATGGATTTCGTAAAACATGCTTACGATTTCTCTCTAGACTGGCAGCAGCAAAACTGAAATTATAAGGTGATTTTTAAAAAAAATACGCTTTCTGTCAAAATGAAATTGCTTCCTACTGCCCTCAGAACAGTCAACACATTTTGTGTATGTATGAATTTGTTCTGTTTTCTTTATACTTCTTATTTCTTTATGCTACTTTATAGCTTACAGTGATTATTACTGAGCAATTTTTAGCTGCTGTGATTATTTTTGGTTTTAAACTGTATTGCCATGTTTGTACCTGGAATCATAGGTGCAAAGCTTCAAAATGTCTGCTTCTGTGGTGTTCTGCTCAATGACAGGTATGAACTTCACATTGTAGCGATGAGGGGCTACAGTTGGCTCATATCTCATCATCAGATCATCCAGACTTTCCAAAAAATGTTCCTTCTGCACAAAATGGGAGAAAATACGAAAACAAAGTGGTTAGGTTGTGTTCCAATTTTTAATAATAATAACAGGATTTATATAGGGCATTTCCCCACACAAAGGTGAGCTCTATGTGCTTTACAAGATACACGAAGAAAGCTGTTGTTCATACAAGCTTCCATGAAATTTTATCAAGTTTTAAGATTTGTAATGAACCATATCCACTTAATTGAAAATAACTTTGCTTTGAAATAAATAAAATAAAATTATTACCTGAAAATGAGACATTTTCAAGCCATGAACTGATCCGTCATCACTTACACCTAAATACACTGTGCCTCCTTTTCCAGAATTTAAGAATGCATTAAGATTCCTGAAAAAAAATATTAATAAACACTGATGTTTGTTGATCACTCTAAAAAAAAAAGCAAATGTGCTACATTATATATGTCAACAAGCGACAGATGGAGGCTTAGGCATGAGGAAAGGAATGCAAGCAAGATGTTTTACATATTACCATTTACCAATCATTAATAACTACTAGCTTTTTGGTACGATCACTATGCTGTTTAAATGTGCATCCTTACATAAAGAAAAAACCTTCAAAACCTGGAAATGGCCTTTCTGCTGCTGTGGACTTTATCTGTTCCCCTTGAGAAATATGGGATCTCCTCCACACATAAATTACGATGCCCTTTGAACTCATGGGCACCATCTTCTTCAAAGGACAGTGTTCTTCCCCTTATGTAGTATTTCTTCACTTTTTGCTGATCTGCCATATTTAATCTGTCAAGACATATTTGTTAACAATATACACCTTTTACATGACTGATAGGTGGGGTGGTTGGGTGAAAGGTCAGGCATTCTAACTGCAACTGTATAGATAAATTAAGAAACTTCCACAAAGCGATATAAACAAAAAAATTTAAAAAAGGACATTTAAATGAAAATTATTGACGTCTAATACTAGGTATCTGCTCAGCACAAGATCAAAGCATTACAATCAGTGTCCGCTGCATGGCAGTATAAATGTGTAATTGTTTTTGAGGCTTCATTTCTCAGCAGTGACTCACTTTCGCTTGTGTATATAGCGATTATTATCTAAAAAAAATCCTTTCATTTTAAAAATAAAATCGCTGTCATGTCCCCTTTACATCTCCGAGTCTTTGTACATAAACACATTTATCTGAGTACAGAGCCATTTATTGCATTGATGTGAGCGTGTACGATGCATATAATTCACCACTGCAAAAAAAGTTTTCCACTTTCTTTAAGAAGTTAAACTAGTTCACGCTGAAGACAAAGCTTATTGTGTTTATACTAACTATAGTAGATGGCTATCACTGAATCAATAAATGAAACTACCTCTGGTTAAATTAACTGTTGCTTTTCGACAAGCCAGTCATGGTCGATCTTTGAAATACGCGCCAAAAAAGTTTCGCCTTGAATTAAACGATCACATTTTGAACCGTTCATTATTTACCGTATGCGATAAAGTGTTCATAAATGAAAAGTATTATATATTTTATTCTCTTCATTTATTTTATCCTGTTACCCCGCATATATTCACGACTCAGGTGAGTAACACGGACTGTGACGAGGAGAATTGTCCAGTGACTAACACGACGATGGTTGAACATATTAAGATTATTTCAGCAAAGCAAGTTGCAGATATTCTTCATTATGACGAACTCATTCCAATTATTGAAAAAGCACTTGCCGACTTTTCTGGCAGACCAGAATCTGGCATCATACAACCAATACGCACCGTGTTACATTTACCATCGGCGAACGGGTATGGACACCGTCTCCATCATGATTACGTCAAAGCAGACGATAGCCTGCTGCATATTAATCTAGGCGTATATTAAAGTCTGTTATTTAAAAAATGCAGTCAGACGTTTGATCTGAGACAAATGGATTGAAAATGGTTTTTGTTTATTTTCTTTCTTTGATTTTTTTTCCCCATTTAGTGTTATATATCCGATCATCTGAAAGGTTGGCCTACAGTCTACATGCAGCACAAATATAGACTGTTGTGAAAGAAATTTAGTTTTAATTTAAAATATTAAATAAATGGGGATTTTGAAAATAAAGTTTGGCAAGGCAAGGGTCAAGGCAGAACAACCATTCTAACCTGGAAGAAAAGCATATAGTACTGAACGAGAAATAATCTTTTAAAATAAAGATGTCATATTATATTTACTGATTTGTTTACTATTGACTTTGTATTCCAAAGATGAGTGATTTTTTTTCTAACTTTCACTTCAGATCATCAGTTATTAATATAAGCCACACACCCTCTCATAACTTGTCAGAAAAAAGATTCTGAACACTTGACGTGGGGGATAATAATTGTTGTTCAAAAATTTGTAGAAGAGTAATAGCTTCAAAAGATTACCCAATGTATTGCAGGTTTCTGGGTATCATGCCAGCATATAGTGAAAAGGATAATGCTCTAAGCACCAAACTACTAACGTTCTTTCCAAAGAATACAAACATCTCTACACATGCAGCCCTCATTGTGGTTTTTGACTGCTGTACTGGCATACCTAAAGCTGTGAGCATATTTTCCAGTTTTCTAAATTAAATTTCAGAATATCATATCAAATTTTGTAACTATTTTTTGACTTGCACAGTGGCAAGTCCAATCAATGCATCAAGCATACTTTTCTGCACCTTGAATCTGCATATTAGTGTGACTTGCAGATCTGCATAACTTTAAGATCATTTTACTCTTTTTTTCATCAGAAAAAACAACTTCATGATTTTATTTATATATATTTGAACAAGTTAAAATGAAGAGATATTAAGCTGCTCTCTACCAAATCACTAAAATGAACAATTACACCTTTACTCCTATAAACAGGCTAAATTATCATTTGATTTTTCCCCTGCAAAGCGTCTGTTAAAGCTGTTATCATAAGACTGATGTACCAGCAAACTGCACAAATGTATTCAAATACTTTACCTCTGAGCAGGCTAATGCATTGACTCCTTCCCCAACAAAATGTCTGCTACAGCACTTGTAGCAGTATACAACTATCCTGTGATATATCAGCACTCTGCACACATACATTCACATTCTTTACTTGAGTTAGTAAGCTATAGACTGGATGTATTGCATGCAGCCACTTATCTAATAACTTACAGCTACATCAATTCTTTACACCTTAACTAGTCCACTACATATACTAACCTTGGGGTTAGCCAAATTCCCAATCACATACCTGATGACAGTCAAATATGCCATAGTCGAATGAACATATGTTACTTCCTGCAGCACTTCTCTCTCATCCTTTTCTATAAAACTGTCTTTTAGTGAGATAACCTGCAATATTATCTAAAGAAATGAAATGTGTAGGCTTGTGACCTGTTACAGATCATGGATGGAGATGTCATTACTGCACAGAGAACAGCTGCTGCATCAGCTGCAGCCACAAAGGTTGGTTTACTTAGCAATGAGTAGCTGGCATTCACCATAATAATTCTCATTCTCATTTAACATTCACCACTGAACAAAAAATAAAGCAGTGCATTCAAAAGAAATAGGAAAAAGTAGAGTAATCTGGAGTAAAATAAACATTTTTCTATTACACGCTAGCCAGCTGTCGCCTGGGTAGCTGGTCAAGCAAATGTGATTTTATTGTCAACGATCAATCTGCCTATTCATTTTAGTGAAGCATAATTGAGTAGTTGACATGCGTGGCCTTATTGTACCAGAGTTCAATGGCAGTGAAAGGGGATGTGGATAGGATGGGAGGAGGAGGGAATGCAGTTTTTCAAGTCAAGGCAAGATAAATAATTCATTCATGTGCCTTGAAGGCCCATCCTGTTTCCTGACTACAGAAAAGATCAGCTAGCTTACAGGGGGTTGGGTGAAGGGAAGGGAGAGGGGAAAGGTAGCGACATAGTGAAGAGGAAAGAAAAATTTCTGCCCTCCCGCTCTCATTGGTACCATCTCAAATGAAACATTCATAAAATTTGCCTTTTGTAGTTGATTTTCAAAATTTCTGCTACATAGCATTATTTTGTTTGGAGCTATTGACATCTTAAAATGAAAAAAAAGCTTGTAAAACAAACATTCCAGAGCATAGCCTATGGATATTAGGAGTATTCCTATTAGTGTGGATTTGCCAGCTGAAAACAACAGATAATCAAACAATGCCTGCACATCACAATTGCTTTATTTATGAAATTATATAATATTTATTTGTAGTAGTAGTTATTTGAGTATGAATGAGTTTTAAGCATGGCAAAGATTAGTAGAGAAAGAACTGAAACAGCAAAAACTGACATGGAACATGAGTAAATATAAATGAGTTTTGAATTGAGGATTTTTGCAGTGGAGTATTTGCCATCTGACCTTATTTCTACTACAGAACTTGAGAGCAAATTGTTGTAGGGCTTTTCTTCAAAGTAGATGAGCACTTAGCTATTGCTAGGAGTCGTGCATGTTTGTCTGTTATGGTGTCTGTTATCCTATTCTGTGTGATTTTAAAGCTGTTAATAGTTATCTGAATTGAAAAAAAAATTTTTTTCTCCCATATAGAATTTTGTGGCATTTTTCAGCACCTCACAAATGGAATTCCAAGACAACTTGCTATTCTAGGTGCTGGAGTGCAAGCACGGTCACACTACCATGCTCTTTCTTACCTGTACAAATTTCAGCAGGTAACAAATTGAAAAAAGAGAGAAAGAAATCATAACCCTTTATTCTATTCTTTCTCAAAAAAATGAAGTGGACATGGCTATTTTAAAACTCATCAAAATAGATAAGTAAATGAATCTTCAGTATTTTGCAGTTTGATGTTAGATAAAAACTCCAGATGCTGTCTAATGGCAGCCCAGACTGAACTTGTCTAATTCTCTAGATGTTTTTTGGAAAAGTTGTTCTTTAAATTCACATTGAATGACTATCACCTGCTGTGAGATACCACATAATGACTAGAGTGTCACAAAGCTGATGTAGAATGAGGGAAAAGGAGTTCACCAGATATTTTTGCCCTTATTCTTAAAACATAAAAGAGGCAATTGTCTATCCATATATTTTTAATGCTTGTACAGATAGCTGTTGATACTATTCTCAATAATGCATATTTCCCTGTGATTTTAATCAGTTAAGAACAACTATAATATTTATTGTCAGGTGAAAATATGGAACCACCATATGGACAAGGCAAAGTTGTTAGCAGCAGAACTGGGACCAGAAGTGGAAGCAGTGCCAGAGGCCAAAGAAGCCATACAGGATGCAGATGTTATTGTCACAGTGACAAATTCTAGTGTTCCTGTATTGCAAGCCAGCTGGGTCAAGCAGGGTGCTCACATTAATGGTATAAGGTGCACACCTCTCAGCTGCCATAAGAAATACCTTCACAAACCAAAAAGGAGATTATTTGCTTGAAACCCCTCAAATTATAAGCAAAATTCACATATTTCTTAGTCTTACCTGAAACAGATTTTGAATGAACTTAAAATACATATGAAATCAGGAATATTAGAACTATCTGCAATGTTTTGCAGCCATTTGACTGATTTATTTAACTTTAGAGTAGGATATCATGGGTTCAAAGCTTATTTGGGCAAATTGCCAGACTCCATCTGTCCACCCAGCAATTGATGGGTACCTTAGGTAGGAGGGAAAGTACTAAGGTGACTAAGGAGAGCTGGGCTCCACCTTCTTTCACATGCCATTCTTTAGACATATCAAACCACTTGTAGTTCATTGCTTTATGGCCTCAAGGCTTTTAAGAAATTGATTGTTTTAAACCTTTTGATTCGCTGTAGGGTACAACATTTAATGTTATTAAAATCTCAATTCATATGATAATAATGTGTAATCACTATGCTGCCTGCTTGCAAAAAGTCTTATTCATAAAACACAGCATATTATGTAGCCAGAGGGATTACAAAACATGACTTTTTACAGTGTGCCCTTCCCCGCAACATTGTCATGATTAATATTATGTCTTTAGTTTGCTAATCTATGCAGTCTATATTATATTCTTCCCTAATTCATGGGTAGTCTGGTGGCACAATGGTTAGCTTCAGTTACCAATAAAGTGTTGGCTGTCTTGGTTGGCTGTCTTGGGTTCATCTCTTATCTCGGGCACACTATTCTTTCTCTGCATGTGGCATCTGTTTACAGGGCTGGAAGTCTTGCTGTGATATAGCCTTATTTAGTTGCTTGCTTGGTATAAAACATCAATTCACACCCTCCTCCCTAATTCATGAAGGTGTGTGTAGAATATCCAGCGGCACTGGATCGTGTTGTAGTTTTGTCTGAGGTGTTTTACCTCTTTTGTCATTTGCTCAAGTAGACTTATGAAAAAATATTACCCAACTTTTTTTCCCCTTTGTGGAATAAGAGTGTGTGCTTTTTAGCAGCATACATTGCACATAAAGAACTTTTGTGGTTTTATTTATTGTCCTTTATTTATTAGCCTTGAACTGTATTGTTGATCATATGATCATATTATTACAGCAAACAACTTTTATTTGTGTTGTAGCGGTAGGGTCATGCAGACCTGATTGGAATGAAATTGCACCAGAACTGATGCACCAGGCTGTTGTCTATGTGGATACAAAAGAAGCAGCTGTTAAAGAGAGTGGGGACATCATCAAAAGTGGAGTAGGTATCGTAAACATTGAACAGTATCCTCATTTTAGTTCTAGTCAGAGTAGTAGTTTGAACATCTTTTACTGGATTGCAATGGTTTCACTGCTTCCAGTTGGAAAGAGTAGTTTAGTTGTTTTTTTTTTGTTAAAGCATTTGCTTGGGATAATTCTTGGTGTTGTTGTCATTGGCATTCACACAGAACTTGTAATATGGTTGCAACATTTCTTATAATTATTTCTTGTATATATATGTGTGTGTGTGTGCATGTTCTCGTACCTGCATGTTCTTCATTTCCTGTATATTAGCTTGCTGTATGTTTACAGAGTTTTGTGCAAAACTGTGATGCTTACCCAAATCATTGACACAAATAAAAAGGGGAGGGGAGGACTCAGTCCTCTTGAGATTACAAATTATAGGCAACATATGTAGAGGTGTACCTGCATTGATGCATTATTAAGGAAAAAATAGGAATTAGAATGTTGTTCAGTTTAGATCTAAGAATTGGTTTTGTACGTATGCTTCATGAGCATTAACTGAAAGCATATGAAACTGTGAAAGCAGTGAGAAGTTCACAACCAGAGATAAATTCATTTTCGGACATGGCAATTCCATTTTTCAGGCCACAATCTTTGCAGAAATAGGTGAAGTTATTGCTGGAAAAGCAGCGGCAAGAACAACTGAGACTACAATCTTCAAATCTCTTGGTAGGTTATCAGGTCTTTGTGTTTTGTCCTTTTTTAAAATGGTAGTAGAGCAATCATGGTGTTTTTACCCCAGGGTCTTACTGGATTGGGTAGGTAAATTTTCACTTGTATATTTGAATGCACAATGTCATTCCAGCTGCAAAAGATGCTGCTTAAACTGTTCACTACTCTTCAGTGGTTTGAAGGTAGGTGATGAGAAAAGCAGCAGTGGGAAAAGTAATATTTAAAATGCTTTTTTTGTGCAGGCATGGCAATTGAAGATACAGTGACAGCAAATCTTGTAATGAAGAAACTAGACGGAAGAACCTAAAGGAAGATGAGCTTTTAAAACGATTACAACTACATGTTTGAGTGTTTTAAGTAAGCAGATTTTCTTTTTCAAAAGCACATGGACAGCTGCCTTTTATCAATATTCAGCTGCAGAATTAGTTAAGAAATTTTTGTTTGTTTTCATAATTTTGCATTAAAATGCTGAACCTTTTTAGACTGTCAAAGGATTTCTCCCAAGATTTTGCAGAAATGATTTTTGAAAACAAAATGAGGTCTGTGATGACATAAGTTTTGAATGAAATATTTAGGACATGACAAGAATTGTTTCTGTTTTGCCAGAGATCACCATTTTCCTTTTAGCCAGAGATCTTGTGTAGATCATTATCAAACGGTGCTTTTTATTTGTGAACTTGTCACGGGAAAGTGTTTATTTGAAATTGAGATATGCAATACATTCTACAAATAGGATCTGAACATGTCACCAATTAGTTGTGTGAACATCAATAATCAGGATGATGATTTCATATAATTGAAAGTCACATTGCTGACAGTAGAACAGGCTAGAAATACTTCTTTCAAAGATATGTAGATCAATATTACAAATAAAAGTAAGATAAATGATTGCATGGTATGATGTGGAAGGTAATCTATGGTTTTGACATGAATTACGATGTAAATGATCAATGACATTTAGCAGTGTTTTGGGAAAATTGTGAAATGCTGGTAAATGAGATTTATAAACATTTTAATGGAATAACATAAGTGTGAAAGTACCTTTTTTTTAATTCCAGTTTTTGTTATTGAAGTTGTATACGGAATATTTCAAAGATTAAAATCTTTTTTCGCTAAAAGGATGAATGTAGACTTTAAGTGATTGTAGTGTCACCTGTCTACCCATGCCTTGTTTACAGCGTGAAGTCTTAGGACTACCAATATCCAGCAACTAACCACACACAGGCATACATGCATACAAACACACATACACATACATGCATTCATATGTGTATACATACGCAGCCACATCCATGCATGTCCAGTGTACCTTCTGTCAAGGGTGTGACCATGATAACACAATCACTGCAGAGTGCGATTCATTCAGTTTATTTTGATGCATCTATATCCGTTACATGCTTATCAGTATTTTGTGTGTGTGTGTGTGTTTCGGTTGTTTTTTTTTTTTTTGCAGCTGAGAGAACCTTTTGATCGCATAAAAGCCCTTTTGGAATGCAGATAATGTGTGAGCCGGCGCATCATGAATATATGTCTTTAGGAACCAAGAAAGAAAACTCGGGCAAGAATCGATCATGTTCTTTTCTTGCTGCGCTTCTTAGTCGGTTTTGACCAAGAAACCGGAAAAAGAATTCCACACGTTGCCTCTTACTGTACGGGAAGGTCGGTACATATGCACCCACACCTGCTGCCCTTGGGTCAGGTGTACAGTGACCATATTTGCACCCTGGCCGTTGCCTTCTTGGGTGAAAGAATAGCACCCTCCGTATCTCTGGCCGTCCACCAGGATGCCGAGGTCGAGGTCAGTCGTCGCAACGGACATGCAGTTGGCGAAAAAGACGTAGAGGCCGGCGATGGGGGCCGTGAAGACTCCGGTCACGGTGTTGAAAGCACCGCCGATGTTGATCTGCGCCGTGTTGTACATCATCGTGCCATCCGTGGCCACATTAAAGGGGTCGTCGCCGTGAAATGCGATAAAGGCAACTTGCGTCTGGGAGGATTCTGGATATTGAAAATTAAAAAAAAATGGACAGACCGAGGAATTATATTGCATGGATTCTGAGCACCTGTAATGCGATACTGAGCAGTGGAGTGCGAAAGGCACACTACTTACTAGAGTTATTTATAATGTCTTTTGGTCTCAGAAAGATACAGTAATCAGATTATTTGGATTAAATGATATACTTAAAAGTGTTTCAACTGATTTTGGAACTTCAAATTTTAAGTTAGTTTGTAAGAAACACTCTTGAAGAAAGACTCAACTTGAACCGAGATCAGCTTTTTAAATCTTGAGAGTAAACCAATTTGAAGGTAAATGCAATGCCTCGTTATGTCTTGTTGAACAAGGACAAAGTATTGAGGAGGAAAACATTTCAACCGCCAAAATCTTTACGAAGAAGATAAACGTGATAACAACGACGACCACCACCATTTCCCCCTCCCATCCACATCGTCATCGTTGTCGTCGTCCTTTCGTAAGTCTGCCTTTACACGGGTAGAAATACAAGCATACATACGAAATCGCGCAGTCAGCTGAGACACCTGTCCCTGAAGCGCAGTCAGCTGAGCGGTCGCCTGTGTCAGTCGCTCCGACAGTTGGTTGACCACGGCCTCGAGCTCTGGCCGGTCGTCTGCTCGTTTTACGCGAGTCGCATCTACACACACGAGCAACGCTGCCACCACCGACAGCATCGTCATGCAGCTAGAAGACATTGTGAAACAGCGGTGCCGGAGATCAAGCAGCTCCAGGAAGTATGCTTCGTGGTGATCTCGAACCAAAGGTCTTAAATGCAGTCGAAAGAACGAGTTGCCGGGATGCTTGTGATAAACTTCGAGGCGTTGAAAAGGTTTTTTTCGAGGGCAGGTATTT